>NC_064928.1:262394894-262699972 GCF_023897955.1 Schistocerca gregaria
TAAAAAGTCAATAATCGAAACCTAAAACTTGAATTGTACTACTTCTTACTGGCTATTACATCAACTTAGAAGCTTCATCTGTGTTCCACTATGGTGATTTTAGTGTCTCCGCATACCGCAGCACGCGACATAGCTTTGCAGACGATAAGAACAACCGTTTCAGAGAGAAGAGGGGCCAATGTGACGATCTGGCTATAAGTCGATTCGATAACAAATGACGAAAATGGACGTATATATCAGGTTTTTACTACATATGAACACTTTTCACATACTCCCGTGCAACGCGGCTGCTAGTCCTCCTTTCATGCAGAATCTTTAGGTCCTAGCTCATGTCCAAGGCACCAAAGCCAGCTAAAAGTCAATAATCGATACCTAAAAGTTGAATTGTACTACGTCTCACTGGCTATCACATCAACTTACAAGCTTCATCTGTGTTCTACTATGGTGCTTTTAGTGTCTCCGCATACTGCAGCACGCGACATAGCTTTGCAGACGATAAGTACAACCGTTTCAGAGAGAAGAGGGGCCCATGTGTCGATCTGGCTTTAAGTCGATTCGATAACAAATGACGAAAACGGACAGATTTCTCAGGTTTTTACTACATATGAACACTTTTTACATTCTCCCGTGCAACTCGGCTGCTAGTCCTCCTTTCATGCAGAATCTTAAGGTCCTAGGTCATGTCCAAGGCACCAAAGCCAGCAAAAAAGTCAATAATCGATACCTAAATCTTGAATAGTACTACTTCTTACTGGCTATTACATCAACTTTGAAGCTTCATCTGTGTTCTACTATGGTGCTTTTAGTGTCTCCGCATACCGCTTCACGCGACATAGCTTTGCAGACGATAAGTACAACCGTTTCAGAGAGAAGAGCGGCCAATGTGACGATCTGGCTTTAAGTCGATTCGATAACAAATGACGAAAACGGACGGATTTCTCAGGTTTTTACTACATATGAACACTTTTCACATTCTCCCATGTAACTCGGCTGCTAGTCCTCCTTTCATGCAGAATCATAAGGTCCTAGCTCATGTCCAAGGCACAAAAGCCAGCTAAAAAGTCAATAATCGATACCTAAAACTTTAATTGTACTACTTCTCACTGGCTATCACATCAACTTAGAAGCTTCATCTGCGTTCTACTATGGTGCTTTTAGTGTCTCCGCATACTGCAGCACGCGACACAGCTTTGCAGACGATAAATACAACCGTTTCAGAGAGAAAAGCGGGCAATGTGACGATCTGGCTTCAAGTTGATTCGATAACAAATGACTAAAACGGACGGATTTCTCAGGTTTTTACTACATATGAACACTTTCCACATTCTCCAATGCAACTCGGCTGCTAGTCCTCCTTTCATGCAGAATCTTAAGGACATAGCTCATGTCCAAGGCACCAAAGCCAGCTAAAAAGTCAATAATCGATACCTAAATGGACTACATCTTACTAGCTATTACATCAACTTAGAAGCTTCATCTGTGTTCCACTATGGTGATTTTAGTGTCTCCGCATACCGCAGCACGCGACATAGCTTTGCAGACGATAAGTACAACCGTTTCAGAGAGAAGAGAGGCCAATGTGACGATCTGGCTTTAAGTCGATTCGATAACAAATGACGAAAATGGACGGATTTCTCAGGTTTTTACTACATATGAACACTTTTTACATTCTCCCGTGCAACTCGGCTGCTAGTCCTCCTTTCATGCAGAATCGTAAGGTCCTAGCTCATGTCCAAGGCACCAAAGCCAGCAAAAAAGTCAATAATCGATACCTAAATCTTGAATTGTACTACTTCTTACTGGCTATTACATCAACTTTGAAGCTTCATCTGTATTCTACTATGGTGCTTTTAGTGTCTCCGCATACCGCAGCACGCGACATAGCTTTGCAGACGATAAGTACAACCGTTTCAGAGAGAAGAGGGGCTAATGTGCCGATCTGGCTATAAGCCGATTGGATAACAAATGACGAAAATGGACGGATTTCTCAGGTTTTTACTACATATGAACACTTTTCACATACTCCCGTGCAACGCGGCTGCTAGTCCTCCATTCATGCAGAATGTTAAGGTCCTAACTCATGTCCAAGGCACAAAAGCCAGATAAAAAGTCAATAATCGATACCTAAAACTTGAATTGTACTACTTCTTACTGGCTATTACATCAACTTAGAAACTTCTTCTGTGTTCTACTATGGTGCTTTTAGTGTCTCCGCATACCGCAGCACGCGACATAGCTTTGCAGACGATAAGTACAACCGTTTCAGAGAGAAGAGCGGCCAATGTGACTATCTGGCTTTAAGTCGATTCGATAACAAATGACGAAAACGGATGGATTTCTCAGGTTTTTACTACATATGAACACTTTTCGCATTCTTCCAGGCAACTCGGCTGCTAGTCCTCCTTTCATGCAGAATCTTAAGGTAATAGCTCATGTACAAGGCACCAAAGCCATCAAAAAAGTCAATAATCGATTCCTAAAACTTGAATTTTACTACTTCTTACTGGCTATTACATCAACTTAGAAGCTTCATCTGTGTTCCACTATGGTGATTCTAGTGTCTCCGCATACCGCTGCACGCGACATAGCTTTGCAGACGATAAGTACAACCGTTTCAGAGAGAAGAGCGACCAATGTGACGATCTGGCTTTAAGTCGATTCGATAACAAATGACTAAAACGGACGGATTTCTCAGGTTTTTACTACATATGAACACTTTCCACATTCTCCAATGCAACTCGGCTGCTAGTCCTCCTTTCATGCAGAATCTTAAGGACATAGCTCATGTCCAAGGCACCAACGCCAGCTAAAAAGTCAATAATCGATACCTAAATTGACTACATCTTACTAGCTATTACATCAACTTAGAAGCTTCATCTGTGTTCCACTATGGTGATTCTAGTGTCTCCGCATACCGCTGCACGCGACATAGCTTTGCAGACGATAAGTACAACCGTTTCAGAGAGAAGAGAGGCCAATGTGACGATCTGGCTTCAAGTCGATTCGATAACAAATGACGAAAATGGACGCATTTCTCAGGTTTTTACTACATATGAACACTCTTTACATTCTCCCGTGCAACGCGGCTGCTAGTCCTCCTTTCATGCACAATCTTAAGGTCCTACCTCAAGTGCAAGGCACCAAAGCCAGCTAAAAAGTCAATAATCGATACCTAAAACTTGAATTGCACTACTTCTCACTGGCTATCACATCTACTTAGAAGCTTCATCTGTGTTCTACTATGGTGCTTTTAGTGTCTCCGCATACTGCAGCACGCGACATAGCTTTGCAGACGATAAGTACAACCGTTTCAGAGAGAAGAGGGGCCAATGTGACGATCTGGCTTTAAGTCGATTCGATAACAAATGACGAAAACGGACGGATTTCTCAGGATTTTACTACATATGAACACTTTTTACATTCCCCCGTACAACTCGGATTCTAGTCCTCCTTTCATGCAGAATCGTTGGGTCCTAGCTCATGTTCAAGGCACCAAAGCCAGCAAAAAGTCAATAATCGATACCTAAATCTTGAATTGTACTACTTCTTACTGGCTATTACATCAACTTAGAAGCTTCATCTATGTTCTACTATGGTGCTTTTAGTGTCTCCGCATACCGCAGCAAGCGACATAGCTTTGCAGACGATAAGTACAACCGTTTCAGATATAAGAGCTGCCAATGTGACGATCTGGCTTTAAGTCGATTCGGTAACAAATGACGGAAACGGACGGATTTCTCAGGTTTTTACTACATATGAACACTTTTCACATTCTCCCATGCAACTTGGCTGCTAGTCCTCCTTTCATGCAGAATCTTAAGGTCCTAGCTCATGTCCAAGGCACAAAAGCCAGATAAAAAGTCAATAATCGATAAATAAAACTTGAATTGTACTACTTCTTACTGGCTATTACATCAACTTAGAAACTTCATCTGTGTTCTACTATGGTGCTTTTAGTGTCTCCGCATACCGCAGCACGCTACATAGCTTTGCAGACGATAAGTACAACCGTTTCAGAGAGAAGAGCGCCAGATGTGACGCACTGCTTTAAGTCGATTCCATAATAAATTACGAAAACGGACGTATTTCTCAGGTTTTTACTACATATAAACACTTTTCGCATCCTCCCATGCAACTCGGCTGCTAGTCCTATTTTCATGCAGAATCTTAAGGTCCTAGCTCATGTCCAAGGCACCAAAGCCAGCTAAAAAATCAATATTCGATACCTAAAACTTGAATTGTACTACTCCTTACTGGCTATTACATCAACTTAGAAGCTTCATCTGTGTTCTACTATGGTGCTTTTAGTGTCTCCGCATACCGCAGCACGCGACATAGCTTTGCAGACGATAAGTACAACCGTTTCAGAGAGAAGAGGGGCCAATGTGACGAACTGTTTTTAAGTCGATTCGATAACAAATGACGAAAATGGACGGATTTCTCAGGTTTTTACTACATATGAACACTTTTCACATACTCCCGTGCAACTCGGCAGCTAGTCCTCCTTTCATGCAGAATCGTAAGGTCCTAGCTCATGTCCAAGGCACCAAAGCCAGCTAAAAAGTCAATAATCGATACCTAAAACTTGAATTGTACTACTTCTTACTGGCTATTACATCAACATAGATGCTTAATCTGTGTTCTACTATGGTGCTTTTAGTGTCTCTGCATACCGCAGCACGCGACATAGCTTTGCAGACGATAAGTACAACCGTTTCAGAGAGAAGAGCGGAAAATGTGACGCACTGCTTTAAGTCGATTCGATAATAAATTACGAAAACTGACGGATTTCTTAAGTTTTTACTACATAAGAACACTTTTCGCATCCTCCCGTGCAACTCGGCTGCTAGTCCTCCTTTCATGCAGAATCTTAAGGACCTAGCTCATGCAAAGGCACCAAAGACAGCTAAAAAGTCAATAATCGATTCCTAAAACTTGAATTGTACTACTTCTTACTGGCTATTACATCAACTTAGAAGCTTCATCTGTGTTCCACTCTGGTGATTTTAGTGTCTCCGCATACCGCAGCACGCGACATAGCTTTGCAGACGATAAGTACAACCGTTTCAGAGAGAAGAGCGACCAATGTGACGATCTGGCTTTAAGTCGATTCGATAACAAATGACGAAAACGTACGGATTTCTCAGGTTTTTACTACATATGAACACTTTTCACATTCTCCGTGCAACGCGGCTGCTAGTCCTCCTTTCATGCAGAATCTTAAGGTCCTAGCTCATGTCCAAGGCAACATAGCCAGCAAAAAGTCAATAATCGATACCTAAAACTTGAATTGTACTACCTCTTACTGGCTATTACATCAACTTAGAAGCTTAACCTGTGTTCTAGTATGGTGCTTTTAGTGTCTCCGCATACCGCAGCACACGACATAGCTTTGCAGACGATAAGTACAACCGTTTCAGAGAGAAGAGCGGGCAATGTGACGATCTGGCTTTAAGTCGATTCGATAACAAATGACGAAAACGGACGGATTTCTCAGGTTTTTACTACATATGAACACTTTTCACATTCTCCCATGCAACTCGGCTGCTAGTCCTCCTTTCATGCAGAATCTTAAGGTCCTAGCTCATGGCCAAGGTGCCAAAGCCAGCTAAAACGTCAATTATCGATACCTAAAACTTGAATTGTACTACTTCTTACTGGCTATTACATCAACTTAGAAGCTTCATCTGTATTCTACTATGGTGCTTTTAGTGTCTCCGCATACCGCAGCACGCGACATAGCTTTGCAAGCGATAAGTACAACTGTTTCAGAGAGAAGAGCGGCCAATGTGACGATCTGGCTTCAAGTCGATTCGATAACAAATGACGAAAACGGACGGATTTCTCAGGTTTTTACTACATATGAACACTTTTCACATTGTCCCATACAACTCGGCTGCTAGTCCTCCTTTCATGCAGAATCTTAAGGTCCTAGCTCATGTCCAAGGAACCAAAGCCAGCAAAAAAGTCAATAAATGATACGTAAATCTTGAATTGTACTACTTCTTACTGGCTATTACATCAACTTAGAAGCTTCATCTGTGTTCTACTATGGTGCTTTTAGTGTCTACGCATACCGCAGCACGCGACGTAGCTTTGCACACGATAAGTACAACCGTTTCAGAGAGAAGAGCGGCCAATGTGACGATCTGGCTTTAAGTCGATTCCATAACAAATTACGAAAACGGACGGATTTCTCAGGTTTTTACTATATATGAACACTTTTCACATTCTCCCATGCAACTCGGCTGCTAGTCCTCCTTTCATGCAGAATCTTAATGTCCTAGCTCATTTCCAAGGCACCAAAGATAGGTAAAAAGTCAATAATCCATACCTAAAACTTGAATTGTACTACTTCTCACTGGCTATCACATCAACTTAGAAGCTTCATCTGTGTTCTACTAAGGTGCTTTTAGTGTCTCCGCATACTGCAGCACGCGACATAGCTTTGCAGACGGTAAGTACAACCGTTTCAGAGAGAAGAGGGGCCAATGTGACGATCTGGCTTTAAATCGATTCGATAACAAATATCGAAAACGGACGGATTTCTCAGGTTTTTACTACATATGAACACTTTTCACATTCTCCCATGCAACTCGGCTGCTAGTCCTCCTTTCATGCAGAATCTTAATGTCCTAGCTCATTTCCAAGGCACCAAAGATAGGTAAAAAGTCAATAATCCATACCTAAAACTTGAATAGTACTACTCCCTACTGGCTATTACATCAACTTAGAAGCTTCATCTGTGTTCTACTATGGTGCTTTTAGTGTCTCCAAATACCGCAGAACGCGACATAGCTTTGCAGACGATAAATGTAACCGTTTCAGAGATAAGAGCGGTCAATGTGACGATCTTGCTTCAAGTCGATTCGATAACAAATGACGAAAACGGACGGATTTCTCAGGTTTTTACTACATATGAACACTTTTCACATACTCCCATGCAACGCGGCTGCTAGTCCTCCTTTCATGCAGAATCTTAATGTCCTAGCTCATTTCCAAGGCACCAAAGATAGGTAAAAAGTCAATAATCGATTCCTAAAACTTGAATTGTACTACTTCTCACTGGCTATCACATCAACTTAGAAGCTTCATCTGTGTGTCCACTATGGTGATTTTAGTGTCTTCGCATACCGCAGCACGCGACATAGCTTTGCAGACGATAAGTATAACCGTTTCGGAGAGAAGAGTGGCCAATGTGACGATCTGGCTATAAGTCGATTCGATAACAAATGACGAAAACGGACGGATTTCTCAGGTTTTTACTACGTATGAACACTTTTCACATTCTCCTGCGCATCGCGGCTACTAGTCCTCCTTTCATGCAAAATCTTAAGTACCTAACTCATGTCCAAGGCACCAAAGAAGGGTAAAAAGTCAATAATCAATACCTAAAACTTGAATTGTACTACTTCCTACTGGCTATTACATTAACGTAGATGCTTCATCTGTGATCCAGTATGGTGCTTTTAGTGTCTCCGCATACCGCAGCACGCGACATAGCTTTGCAGACGATAAGTACAACCGTTTCAGAGAGAAGAGCGGCCAATGTGACGATCTTGCTTCAAGTCGATTCGATAACAAATGACGAAAACGGACGGATTTCTCAGGTTTTTACTACATATGAACACTTTTCACATTGTCCCATACAACTCGGCTGCTACTCCTCCTTTCATGCAGAATCTTAAGGTCCTAGCTCATGTCCAAGGCACCAAAGCCAGCAAAAAAGTCAATAATCGGTACGTAAATCTTGAATTGTACTACTTCTTACTGGCTATTACATCAACTTAGAAGCTTCATCTGTGTGTCCACTATGGTGCCTTTTATGTCTCCGCATACCGCAGCACGCGACATAGCTTTGCAAACGATAAGTACAACCGTTTCAGAGGGAACAGCGGCCAATGTGACGATCTGGCTTTAAGTCGATTCGATAACAAATGACGAAAACGGACGAATTTCTCAGGTATTTACTACATATGAACACTTTTCACATTCTCCCATGCAACTCGGCTGCTTGTCCTCCTTTCATGCAGAATCTTAAGGTCCTATCTCATGTCCAAATCACCAAAGCCAGCTAAAAAGTCAATAATCGATACCTAAAACTTGAATTGTACTACTTCTTACTGGCTATTACATCAACTTAGAAGCTTCATCTGTGTTCTACTATGGTGCTTTTAGTGTCTCCAAATACCGCAGAACGCGACATAGCTTTGCAGACGATAAATGTAACCGTTTCAGAGATAAGAGCGGTCAATGTGACGATCTTGCTTCAAGTCGATTCGATAACAAATGACGAAAACGGACGGATTTCTCAGGTTTTTACTACATATGAACACTTTTCACATACTCCCATGCAACGCGGCTGCTAGTCCTCCTTTCATGCAGAATCTTAATGTCCTAGCTCATTTCCAAGGCACCAAAGATAGCTAAAAAGTCAATAATCCATAACCTAAAACTTGAATTGTACTACTTCTTACTGGCTATTACATCAACTTAGAAGCTTCATCTGTGTGTCCACTATGGTGATTTTAGTGTCTTCGCATACCGCAGCACGCGACATAGCTTTGCAGACGATAAGTATAACCGTTTCGGAGAGAAGAGTGGCCAATGTGACGATCTGGCTATAAGTCGATTCGATAACAAATGACGAAAATGGACGGATATCTCAGGTTTTTACTACATATGAACGCTTTTCACATACTCCCGTGCAACGCGGCTGCTAGTCCTCCTTTCATGCAGAATCTTAAGGACGTAGCTCATGTCCAAGGCACCAAAGCCTGCTAAAAAGTCAATAATCGATACGTAAATCTTGAATTGTACTACTTCTTACTCGCTATTACATCAACTTAGAAGCTTCATCTGTGTTCTACTATGGTGCTTTTAGTGTCTCCGCATACCGCAGCACGCGACATAGCTTTGCAGACGATAAGTACAACCGTTTCAGATAGAAGAGCGGCCAATGTGACGATCTTGCTTCAAGTCGATTCGATAACAAATGACGAAAACGGACGGATTTCTCAGGTTTTTACTACATATGAACACTTTTCACATTGTCCCATACAACTCGGCTGCTACTCCTCCTTTCATGCAGAATCTTAAGGTCCTAGCTCATGTCCAAGGCACAAAAGCCAGCAAAAAAGTCATTAATCGATAGGTAAATCTTGAATTGTACTACTTCTTACTGGCTATTACATCAACCTAGAAGCTTCATCTGTGTTCTACTATGATGCCTTTAGTGTCACCGCATACCGCAGCACGCGACATAGCTTTGCAGACGATAAGTACAACCGTTTCAGAGAGAAGCGCGGCCAATGTGGCGATCTGGCTTTAAGTCGATTCGATAACAAATGACGAAAAGTAACGGATTTCTCACGTTTTTACTACATATGAACACTTTTCACATTCTCCCGTGCAACTCGGCTGCTAGTCGTCCTTTCATGCAGAATCTTAAGGTCTTACTCATGTCCAAGGCACCAAAGCCAGCTAAAAAGTCAATAATCGATAACTAAAACTTTAATTGTACTACTTCTTACTGGCTATTACATCAACTAGGAAGCTTCATCTGTGTTCTACTATGGTGCTTTTAGTGTCTCCGTATACCGCAGCACGCGACATAGCTTTGCAGACGATAAGTACAACCGTTTCAGAGAGAAGATCGGCCAATGTGACGATCTGGCTTTAAGTCGATTCGATAACAAATGACGAAAATGGACGGGTTCCTCAGGTTTTTACAACGTGTGAACACTTTTCACATTCTCCCGTACAACTCGGCTGCTACTCCTCCTTTCATGCAGAATCTTAAGGTCCTAGCTCATGTCCAAGGCACCAAAGCCAGCTAAAAAGTCAATAATCGATACTTAAAACTTGAATTGTACTACTTCTTAATGGCTATTACATCAACGTAGATGCTTCATCTGTGATCCACTATGGTGCTTTTAGTGTCTCCGCATACCGCAGCATGCGACATAGCTTTGCAGACGATAAATGTAACCGTTTCAGACAGAAGAGCGGCCAATGTGACGATCTGGCTTTAAGTCGATTCGATAACAAATGACGAAAACGGACGGATTTCTCAGGTTTTTACTACGTATGAACACTTTTCACATTCTCCTGCGCATCGCGGCTACTAGTCCTCCTTTCATGCAAAATCTTAAGTACCTAACTCATGTCCAAGGCACCAAAGAAGGGTAAAAAGTCAATAATCAATACCTAAAACTTGAATTGTACTACTTCCTACTGGCTATTACATTAACGTAGATGCTTCATCTGTGATCCAGTATGGTGCTTTTAGTGTCTCCGCATACCGCAGCACGCGACATAGCTTTGCAGACGATAAGTACAACCGTTTCAGAGAGAAGAGCGGCCAATGTGACGATCTTGCTTCAAGTCGATTCGATAACAAATGACGAAAACGGACGGATTTCTCAGGTTTTTACTACATATGAACACTTTTCACATTGTCCCATACAACTCGGCTGCTAGTCCTCCTTTCATGCAGAATCTTAAGGTCCTAGCTCATGTCCAAGGCACCAAAGCCAGCAAAAAAGTCAATAATTGGTACGTAAATCTTGAATTGTACTACTTCTTACTGGCTATTACATCAACTTAGAAGCTTCATCTGTGTGTCCACTATGGTGCCTTTTATGTCTCCGCATACCGCAGCACGCGACATAGCTTTGCAGACGATAAGTACAACCGTTTCAGAGGGAACAGCGGCCAATGTGACGATCTGGCTTTAAGTCGATTCGATAACAAATGACGAAAACGGACGAATTTCTCAGGTATTTACTACATATGAACACTTTTCACATTCTCCCATGCAACTCGGCTGCTTGTCCTCCTTTCATGCAGAATCTTAAGGTCCTATCTCATGTCCAAATCACCAAAGCCAGCTAAAAAGTCAATAATCGATACCTAAAACTTGAATTGTACTACTTCTTACTGGCTATTACATCAACTTAGAAGCTTCATCTGTGTTCTACTATGGTGCTTTTAGTGTCTCCAAATACCGCAGAACGCGACATAGCTTTGCAGACGATAAATGTAACCGTTTCAGAGATAAGAGCGGTCAATGTGACGATCTTGCTTAAAGTCGATTCGATAACAAATGACGAAAACGGACGGATTTCTCAGGTTTTTACTACATATGAACACTTTTCACATTGTCCCATACAACTCGGCTGCTAGTCCTCCTTTCATGCAGAATCTTAAGGTCCTAGCTCATGTCCAAGGCACCAAAGCCAGCAAAAAAGTCAATAATCGATACGTAAATCTTGAATTGTACTACTTCTTACTGGCTATTACATCAACTTAGAAGCTTCATCTGTGTGTCCACTATGGTGCCTTTTGTGTCTCCGCATACCGCAGCACGCGACATAGCTTTGCAAACGATAAGTACAACCGTTTCAGAGGGAACAGCGGCCAATGTGACGATCTGGCTTTAAGTCGATTCGATAACAAATGACGAAAACGGACGAATTTCTCAGGTATTTACTACATATGAACACTTTTCACATTCTCCCATGCAACTCGGCTGCTTGTCCTCCTTTCATGCAGAATCTTAAGGTCCTAGCTCATGTCCAAATCACCAAAGCCAGCTAAAAAGTCAATAATCGATACCTAAAACTTGAATTGTACTACTTCTTACTGGCTATTACATCAACTTAGAAGCTTCATCTGTGTTCTACTATGGTGCTTTTAGTGTCTCCAAATACCGCAGAACGCGACATAGCTTTGCAGACGATAAATGTAACCGTTTCAGAGAGAAGAGCGGCCAATGTGACGATCTGGCTTTAAGTCGATTCGATAATAAATTACGAAAACGGACGGATTTCTCAGGTTTCTACTACGTATAAACACTTTTCACATTCTCCCGTGCAACGCGGCTGCTAGTCCTCCTTTAATGCAGAATCTTAAGGTCCTAGCTCATGTCCAAGGCACCAAAGCCAGCAAATAAGTCAATAATCGATACCTAAATCTTAAATTGTACTACTTCTTACTGGCTATTACATCAACTTAGAAGCTTCATCTGTGTTCTACTATGGTGCTTTTAGTGTCTACGCATACCGCAGCACGCGACATAGCTTTGCAGACGATAAGTACAGCCGTTTCAGACAGAAGAGCGGCCAATGTGACGATCTGGCTTTAAGTCGATTCCATAACAAATTACGAAAACGGACGGATTTCTCAGGTTTTTACTACATATGAACACTTTTCACATTCTCCCATGCAACTCGGCTGCTAGTCCTCCTTTCATGCAGAATCTTAAGGTCCTAGCTCATGTCCAAGGCACCAAAGCCAGCTAAAAAGTCAATAACGATACCTAAAACTTGAATTGTACTACTTCTTACTGGCTATTACATCAACTTAGAAGTTTCGTCTGTGTTCTACTATGGTGCTTTTAGTGTCACCGCATACCGCAGCACGCGACAAAGCTTTGCAGACGTTAAGTACAACCGTTTCAGAGAGAAGAGCGGCCAATGTGAAGATCTGGCTTTAAGTTTATTCGATAACAAATGACGAAAACGGACGGATTTCTCAGGTTTTTACTACATATGAACACTTGTCACATACTCCCATGCAACGCGGCTGCAAGTCCTCCTTTCATGCAGAATCTTAATGTCCTAGCTCATTTCCAAGGCACCAAAGATAGCTAAAAAGTCAATAATCCATAACCTAAAACTTGAATTGTACTACTTCTTACTGGCTATTACATCAACTTAGAAGCTTCATCTGTGTGTCCACTATGGTGATTTTAGTGTCTTCGCATACCGCAGCACGCGACATAGCTTTGCAGACGATAAGTATAACCGTTTCAGAGAGAAGAGTGGCCAATGTGACGATCTGGCTATAAGTCGATTCGATAACAAATGACGAAAATGGACGGATATCTCAGGTTTTTACTACATATGAACACTTTTCACATACTCCCGTGCAACGCGGCTGCTAGTCCTCCTTGCATGCAGAATCTTAAGGACGTAGCTCATGTCCAAGGCACCAAAGCCTGCTAAAAAGTCAATAATCGATACCTAAAACTTGAAGTGTACTACTTCTTACTGGCTATTACATCAACTTAGAAGCTTCATCTGTGTTCTACTATGGTGCTTTTAGTGTCTCCGCATACCGCAGCACGCGACATAGCTTTGCAGACGATAAGTACAACCGTTTCAGATAGAAGAGCGGCCAATGTGACGATCTTGCTTCAAGTCGATTCGATAACAAATGACGAAAACGGACGGATTTCTCAGGTTTTTACTACATATGAACACTTTTCACATTGTCCCATACAACTCGGCTGCTACTCCTCATTTCATGCAGAATCTTAAGGTCCTAGCTCATGTCCAAGGCACAAAAGCCAGCAAAAAAGTCATTAATCGATAGGTAAATCTTGAATTGTACTACTTCTTACTGGCTATTACATCAACTTAGAAGCTTCATCTGTGTTCTACTATGATGCTTTTAGTGTCTACGCATACCGCAGCACGCGACATAGCTTTGCAGACGTTAAGTACAACCGTTTCAGAGAGAATCGCGGCCAATGTGGCGATCTGGCTTTAAGTCGATTCCATAACAAATTACGAAAACGGACGGATTTCTCAGGTTTTTACTACATATGAACACTTTTCACATTCTCCCTTGCAACTCGGCTGCTAGTCTTCCTTTCATGCAGAATCGTAAGGTCCTAGCTCATGTCCAAGTCACCAAAGCCAGCTAAAAAGTCAATAATCGATACCTAAACCTTGAATTGTACTACTTCTTACTGGCTATTACATCAACTTAGAAGCTTCATCTGTGTTCTACTATGGTGCTTTTAGTGTCTCCGCATACCGCACCATGCGACATAGCTTTGCAGACGATAAATGTAACCGTTTCAGACAGAAGGGCGGCCAATGTGTCGATCTGGCTTTAAGTCGATTCGATAACAAATGACGAAAAGTAACGGATTTCTCACGTTTTTACTACATATGAACACTTTTCACATTCTCCCGTGCAACTCGGCTGCTAGTCGTCCTTTCATGCAGAATCTTAAGGTCTTACCTCATGTCCAAGGCACCAAAGCCAGCTAAAAAGTCAATAATCGATAACTAAAACTTGAATTGTACTACTTCTTACTGGCTATTACATCAACTAGGAAGCTTCATCTGTGTTCTACTATGGTGCTTTTAGTGTCTCCGTATACCGCAGCACGCGACATAGCTTTGCAGACGATAAGTACAACCGTTTCAGAGAGAAGATCGGCCAATGTGACGATCTGGCTTTAAGTCGATTCGATAACAAATGACGAAAATGGACGGGTTCCTCAGGTTTTTACAACGTGTGAACACTTTTCACATTCTCCCGTACAACTCGGCTGCTACTCCTCCTTTCATGCAGAATCTTAAGGTCCTAGCTCATGTCCAAGGCACCAAAGCCAGCTAAAAAGTCAATAATCGATACTTAAAACTTGAATTGTACTACTTCTTAATGGCTATTACATCAACGTAGATGCTTCATCTGTGATCCACTATGGTGCTTTTAGTGTCTCCGCATACCGCAGCATGCGACATAGCTTTGCAGACGATAAATGTAACCGTTTCAGACAGAAGAGCGGCCAATGTGACGATCTGGCTTTAAGTCGGTTCGATAACAAATGACGAAAACGGACGGATTTCTCAGGTTTTTACTACGTATGAACACTTTTCACATTCTCCTGCGCATCGCGGCTACTAGTCGTCCTTTCATGCAAAATCTTAAAAACCTAACTCATGTCCAAGTCACCAAAGAAGGGTAAAAAGTCAATAATCAATACCTAAAACTTGAATTGTACTACTTCCTACTGGCTATTACATCAACGTAGATGCTTCATCTGTGATCCAGTATGGTGCTTTTAGTGTCTCCGCATACCGCAGCACGCGACATAACTTTGCAGACGATAAGTACAACCGTTTCAGAGAGAAGTGCGGCCAATGTGACGATCTTGTTTCAAGTCGATTCGATAACAAATGACGAAAACGGACGGATTTCTCAGGTTTTTACTACATATGAACACTTTTCACATTGTCCCATACAACTCGGCTGCTAGTCCTCCTTTCATGCAGAATCTTAAGGTCCTAGCTCATGTCCAAGGCACCAAAGCCAGCAAAAAAGTCAATAATCGATACGTAAATCTTGAATTGTACTACTTCTTACTGGCTATTACATCAACTTAGAAGCTTCATCTGTGTGTCCACTATGGTGCCTTTTATGTCTCCGCATACCGCAGCACGCGACATAGCTTTGCAAACGATAAGTACAACCGTTTCAGAGGGAACAGCGGCCAATGTGACGATCTGGCTTTAAGTCGATTCGATAACAAATGACGAAAACGGACGAATTTCTCAGGTATTTACTACATATGAACACTTTTCACATTCTCCCATGCAACTCGGCTGCTTGTCCTCCTTTCATGCAGAATCTTAAGGTCCTATCTCATGTCCAAATCACCAAAGCCAGCTAAAAAGTCAATAATCGATACCTAAAACTTGAATTGTACTACTTCTTACTGGCTATTACATCAACTTAGAAGCTTCATCTGTGTTCTACTATGGTGCTTTTAGTGTCTCCAAATACCGCAGAACGCGACATAGCTTTGCAGACGATAAATGTAACCGTTTCAGAGATAAGAGCGGTCAATGTGACGATCTTGCTTCAAGTCGATTCGATAACAAATGACGAAAACGGACGGATTTCTCAGGTTTTTACTACATATGAACACTTTTCACATTGTCCCATACAACTCGGCTGCTAGTCCTCCTTTCATGCAGAATCTTAAGGTCCTAGCTCATGTCCAAGGCACCAAAGCCAGCAAAAAAGTCAATAATCGATACGTAAATCTTGAATTGTACTACTTCTTACTGGCTATTACATCAACTTAGAAGCTTCATCTGTGTGTCCACTATGGTGCCTTTTGTGTCTCCGCATACCGCAGCACGCGACATAGCTTTGCAAACGATAAGTACAACCGTTTCAGAGGGAACAGCGGCCAATGTGACGATCTGGCTTTAAGTCGATTCGATAACAAATGACGAAAACGGACGAATTTCTCAGGTATTTACTACATATGAACACTTTTCACATTCTCCCATGCAACTCGGCTGCTTGTCCTCCTTTCATGCAGAATCTTAAGGTCCTAGCTCATGTCCAAATCACCAAAGCCAGCTAAAAAGTCAATAATCGATACCTAAAACTTGAATTGTACTACTTCTTACTGGCTATTACATCAACTTAGAAGCTTCATCTGTGTTCTACTATGGTGCTTTTAGTGTCTCCAAATACCGCAGAACGCGACATAGCTTTGCAGACGATAAATGTAACCGTTTCAGAGAGAAGAGCGGCCAATGTGACGATCTGGCTTTAAGTCGATTCGATAACAAATGACGAAAACGGACGGATTTCTCAGGTTTCTACTACGTATAAACACTTTTCACATTCTCCCGTGCAACGCGGCTGCTACTCCTCCTTTAATGCAGAATCTTAAGGTCCTAGCTCATGTCCAAGGCACCAAAGCCAGCAAATAAGTCAATAATCGATACCTAAAACTTGAATTGTACTACTTCTTACTGGCTATTACATCAACTTAGATGCTTCATCTGTGATCCACTATGGTGCGTTTAGTGTCTGCGCATGCCGCACCATGCGACATAGCTTTGCAGACGATAAATGTAACCGTTTCAGACAGAAGGGCGGCCAATGTGACGATCTGGCTTTAAGTCGATTCGATAACGAATGACGAAAACGGACGGATTTCTCATTTTTTTTATTACATATGAACACTTTTCACATTCTCCCGTGCAACTCGGCTGCTAGTCCTCCTTTCATGCAGAATCTTAAGGTCCTTGGTCATGTCCAAGGCACCAAAGCCAGCTAAAAGGTCAATATTCAATACCTAAATCTTGAATTGGACTACTTCTTACTGGTTATTGCATCAACTTAGTAGCTTCATCTGTGTTCTACTACGGTGCTTTTAGTGTCTACGCATACCGCAGCACGCGACATAGCTTTGCAGACGATAAGTACAGCCGTTTCAGAGAGAAGAGCGGCCAATGTGACGATCTGGCTTTAAGTCGATTCCATAACAAATTACGAAAACGGACGGATTTCTCAGGTTTTTACTACATATGAACACTTTTCACATTCTCCCATGCAACTCGGCTGCTAGTCCTCCTTTCATGCAGAATCTTAAGGTCCTAGCTCATGTCCAAGGCACCAAAGCCAGCTAAAAAGTCAATAACGATACCTAAAACTTGAATTGTACTACTTCTTACTGGCTATTACATCAACTTAGAAGTTTCGTCTGTGTTCTACTATGGTGCTTTTAGTGTCACCGCATACCGCAGCACGCGACATAGCTTTGCAGACGTTAAGTACAACCGTTTCAGAGAGAAGAGCGGCCAATGTGAAGATCTGGCTTTAAGTTTATTCGATAACAAATGACGAAAACGGACGGATTTCTCAGGTTTTTACTACATATGAACACTTGTCACATACTCCCATGCAACGCGGCTGCTAGTCCTCCTTTCATGCAGAATCTTAATGTCCTAGCTCATTTCCAAGGCACCAAAGATAGCTAAAAAGTCAATAATCCATAACCTAAAACTTGAATTGTACTACTTCTTACTGGCTATTACATCAACTTAGAAGCTTCATCTGTGTGTCCACTATGGTGATTTTAGTGTCTTCGCATACCGCAGCACGCGACATAGCTTTGCAGACGATAAGTATAACCGTTTCAGAGAGAAGAGTGGCCAATGTGACGATCTGGCTATAAGTCGATTCGATAACAAATGACGAAAATGGACGGATATCTCAGGTTTTTACTACATATGAACACTTTTCACATACTCCCGTGCAACGCGGCTGCTAGTCCTCCTTTCATGCAGAATCTTAAGGACGTAGCTCATGTCCAAGGCACCAAAGCCTGCTAAAAAGTCAATAATCGATACCTAAAACTTGAAGTGTACTACTTCTTACTGGCTATTACATCAACTTAGAAGCTTCATCTGTGTTCTACTATGGTGCTTTTAGTGTCTCCGCATACCGCAGCACGCGACATAGCTTTGCAGACGACAAGTACAACCGTTTCAGATAGAAGAGCGGCCAATGTGACGATCTTGCTTCAAGTCGATTCGATAACAAATGACGAAAACGGACGGATTTCTCAGGTTTTTACTACATATGAACACTTTTCACATTGTCCCATACAACTCGGCTGCTACTCCTCCTTTCATGCAGAATCTTAAGGTCCTAGCTCATGTCCAAGGCACAAAAGCCAGCAAAAAAGTCATTAATCGATAGGTAAATCTTGAATTGTACTACATCTTACTGGCTATTACATCAACTTAGAAACTTCATCTGTGTTCTACTATGATGCTTTTAGTGTCTACGCATACCGCAGCACGCGACATAGCTTTGCAGACGATAAGTACAACCGTTTCAGAGAGAATCGCGGCCAATGTGACGATCTGGCTTTAAGTCGATTCGATAACAAATGACGAAAACGGACGAATTTCTCAGGTATTTACTACATATGAACACTTTTCACATTCTCCCATGCAACTCGGCTGCTTGTCCTCCTTTCATGCAGAATCTTAAGGTCCTAGCTCATGTCCAAATCACCAAAGCCAGCTAAAAAGTCAATAATCGATACCTAAAACTTGAATTGTACTACTTCTTACTGGCTATTACATCAACTTAGAAGCTTCATCTGTGTTCTACTATGGTGCTTTTGGTGTCTCCAAATACCGCAGAACGCGACATAGCTTTGCAGACGATAAATGTAACCGTTTCAGAGAGAAGAGCGGCCAATGTGACGATCTGGCTTTAAGTCGATTCGATAACAAATGACGAAAACGGACGGATTTCTCAGGTTTCTACTACGTATAAACACTTTTCACATTCTCCCGTGCAACGCGGCTGCTACTCCTCCTTTAATGCAGAATCTTAAGGTCCTAGCTCATGTCCAAGGCACCAAAGCCAGCAAATAAGTCAATAATCGATACCTAAAACTTGAATTGTACTACTTCTTACTGGCTATTACATCAACTTAGATGCTTCATCTGTGATCCACTATGGTGCGTTTAGTGTCTGCGCATGCCGCACCATGCGACATAGCTTTGCAGACGATAAATGTAACCGTTTCAGACAGAAGGGCGGCCAATGTGACGATCTGGCTTTAAGTCGATTCGATAACGAATGACGAAAACGGACGGATTTCTCATTTTTTTTATTACATATGAACACTTTTCACATTCTCCCGTGCAACTCGGCTGCTAGTCCTCCTTTCATGCAGAATCTTAAGGTCCTTGGTCATGTCCAAGGCACCAAAGCCAGCTAAAAGGTCAATATTCAATACCTAAATCTTGAATTGGACTACTTCTTACTGGTTATTGCATCAACTTAGTAGCTTCATCTGTGTTCTACTACGGTGCTTTTAGTGTCTACGCATACCGCAGCACGCGACATAGCTTTGCAGACGATAAGTACAGCCGTTTCAGAGAGAAGAGCGGCCAATGTGACGATCTGGCTTTAAGTCGATTCCATAACAAATTACGAAAACGGACGGATTTCTCAGGTTTTTACTACATATGAACACTTTTCACATTCTCCCATGCAACTCGGCTGCTAGTCCTCCTTTCATGCAGAATCTTAAGGTCCTAGCTCATGTCCAAGGCACCAAAGCCAGCTAAAAAGTCAATAACGATACCTAAAACTTGAATTGTACTACTTCTTACTGGCTATTACATCAACTTAGAAGTTTCGTCTGTGTTCTACTATGGTGCTTTTAGTGTCACCGCATACCGCAGCACGCGACATAGCTTTGCAGACGTTAAGTACAACCGTTTCAGAGAGAAGAGCGGCCAATGTGAAGATCTGGCTTTAAGTTTATTCGATAACAAATGACGAAAACGGACGGATTTCTCAGGTTTTTACTACATATGAACACTTGTCACATACTCCCATGCAACGCGGCTGCTAGTCCTCCTTTCATGCAGAATCTTAATGTCCTAGCTCATTTCCAAGGCACCAAAGATAGCTAAAAAGTCAATAATCCATAACCTAAAACTTGAATTGTACTACTTCTTACTGGCTATTACATCAACTTAGAAGCTTCATCTGTGTGTCCACTATGGTGATTTTAGTGTCTTCGCATACCGCAGCACGCGACATAGCTTTGCAGACGATAAGTATAACCGTTTCAGAGAGAAGAGTGGCCAATGTGACGATCTGGCTATAAGTCGATTCGATAACAAATGACGAAAATGGACGGATATCTCAGGTTTTTACTACATATGAACACTTTTCACATTCTCCCATGCAACTCGGCTGCTTGTCCTCCTTTCATGCAGAATCTTAAGGTCCTATCTCATGTCCAAATCACCAAAGCCAGCTAAAAAGTCAATAATCGATACCTAAAACTTGAATTGTACTACTTCTTACTGGCTATTACATCAACTTAGAAGCTTCATCTGTGTTCTACTATGGTGCTTTTAGTGTCTCCAAATACCGCAGAACGCGACATAGCTTTGCAGACGATAAATGTAACCGTTTCAGAGATAAGAGCGGTCAATGTGACGATCTTGCTTCAAGTCGATTCGATAACAAATGACGAAAACGGACGGATTTCTCAGGTTTTTACTACATATGAACACTTTTCACATTGTCCCATACAACTCGGCTGCTAGTCCTCCTTTCATGCAGAATCTTAAGGTCCTAGCTCATGTCCAAGGCACCAAAGCCAGCAAAAAAGTCAATAATCGATACGTAAATCTTGAATTGTACTACTTCTTACTGGCTATTACATCAACTTAGAAGCTTCATCTGTGTGTCCACTATGGTGCCTTTTGTGTCTCCGCATACCGCAGCACGCGACATAGCTTTGCAAACGATAAGTACAACCGTTTCAGAGGGAACAGCGGCCAATGTGACGATCTGGCTTTAAGTCGATTCGATAACAAATGACGAAAACGGACGAATTTCTCAGGTATTTACTACATATGAACACTTTTCACATTCTCCCATGCAACTCGGCTGCTTGTCCTCCTTTCATGCAGAATCTTAAGGTCCTAGCTCATGTCCAAATCACCAAAGCCAGCTAAAAAGTCAATAATCGATACCTAAAACTTGAATTGTACTACTTCTTACTGGCTATTACATCAACTTAGAAGCTTCATCTGTGTTCTACTATGGTGCTTTTAGTGTCTCCAAATACCGCAGAACGCGACATAGCTTTGCAGACGATAAATGTAACCGTTTCAGAGAGAAGAGCGGCCAATGTGACGATCTGGCTTTAAGTCGATTCGATAACAAATGACGAAAACGGACGGATTTCTCAGGTTTCTACTACGTATAAACACTTTTCACATTCTCCCGTGCAACGCGGCTGCTACTCCTCCTTTAATGCAGAATCTTAAGGTCCTAGCTCATGTCCAAGGCACCAAAGCCAGCAAATAAGTCAATAATCGATACCTAAAACTTGAATTGTACTACTTCTTACTGGCTATTACATCAACTTAGATGCTTCATCTGTGATCCACTATGGTGCGTTTAGTGTCTGCGCATGCCGCACCATGCGACATAGCTTTGCAGACGATAAATGTAACCGTTTCAGACAGAAGGGCGGCCAATGTGACGATCTGGCTTTAAGTCGATTCGATAACGAATGACGAAAACGGACGGATTTCTCATTTTTTTTATTACATATGAACACTTTTCACATTCTCCCGTGCAACTCGGCTGCTAGTCCTCCTTTCATGCAGAATCTTAAGGTCCTTGGTCATGTCCAAGGCACCAAAGCCAGCTAAAAGGTCAATATTCAATACCTAAATCTTGAATTGGACTACTTCTTACTGGTTATTGCATCAACTTAGTAGCTTCATCTGTGTTCTACTACGGTGCTTTTAGTGTCTACGCATACCGCAGCACGCGACATAGCTTTGCAGACGATAAGTACAGCCGTTTCAGAGAGAAGAGCGGCCAATGTGACGATCTGGCTTTAAGTCGATTCCATAACAAATTACGAAAACGGACGGATTTCTCAGGTTTTTACTACATATGAACACTTTTCACATTCTCCCATGCAACTCGGCTGCTAGTCCTCCTTTCATGCAGAATCTTAAGGTCCTAGCTCATGTCCAAGGCACCAAAGCCAGCTAAAAAGTCAATAACGATACCTAAAACTTGAATTGTACTACTTCTTACTGGCTATTACATCAACTTAGAAGTTTCGTCTGTGTTCTACTATGGTGCTTTTAGTGTCACCGCATACCGCAGCACGCGACATAGCTTTGCAGACGTTAAGTACAACCGTTTCAGAGAGAAGAGCGGCCAATGTGAAGATCTGGCTTTAAGTTTATTCGATAACAAATGACGAAAACGGACGGATTTCTCAGGTTTTTACTACATATGAACACTTGTCACATACTCCCATGCAACGCGGCTGCTAGTCCTCCTTTCATGCAGAATCTTAATGTCCTAGCTCATTTCCAAGGCACCAAAGATAGCTAAAAAGTCAATAATCCATAACCTAAAACTTGAATTGTACTACTTCTTACTGGCTATTACATCAACTTAGAAGCTTCATCTGTGTGTCCACTATGGTGATTTTAGTGTCTTCGCATACCGCAGCACGCGACATAGCTTTGCAGACGATAAGTATAACCGTTTCAGAGAGAAGAGTGGCCAATGTGACGATCTGGCTATAAGTCGATTCGATAACAAATGACGAAAATGGACGGATATCTCAGGTTTTTACTACATATGAACACTTTTCACATACTCCCGTGCAACGCGGCTGCTAGTCCTCCTTTCATGCAGAATCTTAAGGACGTAGCTCATGTCCAAGGCACCAAAGCCTGCTAAAAAGTCAATAATCGATACCTAAAACTTGAAGTGTACTACTTCTTACTGGCTATTACATCAACTTAGAAGCTTCATCTGTGTTCTACTATGGTGCTTTTAGTGTCTCCGCATACCGCAGCACGCGACATAGCTTTGCAGACGACAAGTACAACCGTTTCAGATAGAAGAGCGGCCAATGTGACGATCTTGCTTCAAGTCGATTCGATAACAAATGACGAAAACGGACGGATTTCTCAGGTTTTTACTACATATGAACACTTTTCACATTGTCCCATACAACTCGGCTGCTACTCCTCCTTTCATGCAGAATCTTAAGGTCCTAGCTCATGTCCAAGGCACAAAAGCCAGCAAAAAAGTCATTAATCGATAGGTAAATCTTGAATTGTACTACATCTTACTGGCTATTACATCAACTTAGAAACTTCATCTGTGTTCTACTATGATGCTTTTAGTGTCTACGCATACCGCAGCACGCGACATAGCTTTGCAGACGATAAGTACAACCGTTTCAGAGAGAATCGCGGCCAATGTGGCGATCTGGCTTTAAGTCGATTCCATAACAAATTACGAAAACGGACGGATTTCTCAGGTTTTTACTACATATGAACACTTTTCACATTCTCCCTTGCAACTCGGCTGCTAGTCCTCCTTTCATGCAGAATCGTAAGGTCCTAGCTCATGTCCAAGTCACCAAAGCCACCTAAAAAGTCAATAATCGATACCTAAACCTTGAATTGTACTACTTCTTACTGGCTATTACATCAACTTAGAAGCTTCATCTGTGTTCTACTATGGTGCTTTTAGTGTCTCCGCATACCGCACCATGCGACATAGCTTTGCAGACGATAAATGTAACCGTTTCAGACAGAAGGGCGGCCAATGTGTCGACCTGGCTTTAAGTCGATTCGATAACAAATGACGAAAAGTAACGGATTTCTCACGTTTTTACTACATATGAACACTTTTCACATTCTCCCGTGCAACTCGGCTGCTACTCCTCCTTTCATGCAGAATCTTAAGGTCTTACCTCATGTCAAAGGCACCAAAGCCAGCTAAAAAGTCAATAATCGATAACTAAAACTTGAATTGTACTACTTCTTAATGGCTATTACATCAACGTAGATGCTTCATCTGTGATCCACTATGGTGCTTTTAGTGTCTCCGCATACCGCAGCATGCGACATAGCTTTGCAGACGATAAATGTAACCGTTTCAGACAGAAGAGCGGCCAATGTGACGATCTGGCTTTAAGTCGATTCGATAACAAATGACGAAAACGGACGGATTTCTCAGGTTTTTACTACGTATGAACACTTTTCACATTCTCCTGCGCATCGCGGCTACTAGTCCTCCTTTCATGCAAAATCTTAAGTACCTAACTCATGTCCAAGGCACCAAAGAAGGGTAAAAAGTCAATAATCAATACCTAAAACTTGAATTGTACTACTTCCTACTGGCTATTACATCAACGTAGATGCTTCATCTGTGATCCAGTATGGTGCTTTTAGTGTCTCCGCATACCGCAGCACGCGACATAGCTTTGCAGACGATAAGTACAACCGTTTCAGAGAGAAGAGCGGCCAATGTGACGATCTTGCTTCAAGTCGATTCGATAACAAATGACGAAAACGGACGGATTTCTCAGGTTTTTACTACATATGAACACTTTTCACATTGTCCCATACAACTCGGCTGCTAGTCCTCCTTTCATGCAGAATCTTAAGGTCCTAGCTCATGTCCAAGGCACCAAAGCCAGCAAAAAAGTCAATAATCGATACGTAAATCTTGAATTGTACTACTTCTTACTGGCTATTACATCAACTTAGAAGCTTCATCTGTGTGTCCACTATGGTGCCTTTTGTGTCTCCGCATACCGCAGCACGCGACATAGCTTTGCAAACGATAAGTACAACCGTTTCAGAGGGAACAGCGGCCAATGTGACGATCTGGCTTTAAGTCGATTCGATAACAAATGACGAAAACGGACGAATTTCTCAGGTATTTACTACATATGAACACTTTTCACATTCTCCCATGCAACTCGGCTGCTTGTCCTCCTTTCATGCAGAATCTTAAGGTCATATCTCATGTCCAAATCACCAAAGCCAGCTAAAAAGTCAATAATCGATACCTAAAACTTGAATTGTACTACTTCTTACTGGCTATTACATCAACTTAGAAGCTTCATCTGTGTTCTACTATGGTGCTTTTAGTGTCTCCAAATACCGCAGAACGCGACATAGCTTTGCAGACGATAAATGTAACCGTTTCAGAGATAAGAGCGGTCAATGTGACGATCTTGCTTCAAGTCGATTCGATAACAAATGACGAAAACGGACGGATTTCTCAGGTTTTTACTACATATGAACACTTTTCACATTGTCCCATACAACTCGGCTGCTAGTCCTCCTTTCATGCAGAATCTTAAGGTCCTAGCTCATGTCCAAGGCACCAAAGCCAGCAAAAAAATCAATAATCGATACGTAAATCTTGAATTGTACTACTTCTTACTGGCTATTACATCAACTTAGAAGCTTCATCTGTGTGTCCACTATGGTGCCTTTTGTGTCTCCGCATACCGCAGCACGCGACATAGCTTTGCAAACGATAAGTACAACCGTTTCAGAGGGAACAGCGGCCAATGTGACGATCTGGCTTTAAGTCGATTCGATAACAAATGACGAAAACGGACGAATTTCTCAGGTATTTACTACATATGAACACTTTTCACATTCTCCCATGCAACTCGGCTGCTTGTCCTCCTTTCATGCAGAATCTTAAGGTCCTAGCTCATGTCCAAATCACCAAAACCAGCTAAAAAGTCAATAATCGATACCTAAAACTTGAATTGTACTACTTCTTACTGGCTATTACATCAACTTAGAAGCTTCATCTGTGTTCCACTATGGTGCTTTTAGTGTCTCCGCATACCGCAGCGTGCGACATAGCTTTGCAGATGATAATTGTAATCGTTTCAGGGAGAAGAGCGGCCAATGTGACGATCTGGCTTTAAGTCGATTCGATAACAAATGACGAAAAGGGCCGGATTTCTCAGGTTTTTACTACATATGAACACTTTTTACATTGTCCCGTGCAACGCGGCTAATAGTCCTCCTTTCATGCAAAAACTTAAGGTCCTAGCTCATGTACAAGGCATCAAAGCAGGCTAAATAGTGAATAATCGATATCGAAAACTTGAATTGTACTACTTCTTACGGGCTATTACATTAACTTAGAAGCTTCTTCTGTGTTGTACTATGGTGCTTTAAGTGTCTATGCATACTGCACCCAGCGACATAGCATTGCAGACGAATAATATAACCGTTTCAGAGGGAAGAGCGACCAATGTGACGATCTGGCTTTAAGTTTATTCGATAACAAATGACGAAAACGGACGGATTTCTCAGGTTTTTACTACATATGAACACTTGTCACATACTCCCATGCAACGCGGCTGCTAGTCCTCCTTTCATGCAGAATCTTAATGTCCTAGCTCATTTCCAAGGCACCAAAGATAGCTAAAAAGTCAATAATCCATAACCTAAAACTTGAATTGTACTACTTCTTACTGGCTATTACATCAACTTAGAAGCTTCATCTGTGTGTCCACTATGGTGATTTTAGTGTCTTCGCATACCGCAGCACGCGACATAGCTTTGCAGACGATAAGTATAACCGTTTCAGAGAGAAGAGTGGCCAATGTGACGATCTGGCTATAAGTCGATTCGATAACAAATGACGAAAATGGACGGATATCTCAGGTTTTTACTACATATGAACACTTTTCACATACTCCCGTGCAACGCGGCTGCTAGTCCTCCTTTCATGCAGAATCTTAAGGACGTAGCTCATGTCCAAGGCACCAAAGCCTGCTAAAAAGTCAATAATCGATACCTAAAACTTGAAGTGTACTACTTCTTACTGGCTATTACATCAACTTAGAAGCTTCATCTGTGTTCTACTATGGTGCTTTTAGTGTCTCCGCATACCGCAGCACGCGACATAGCTTTGCAGACGACAAGTACAACCGTTTCAGATAGAAGAGCGGCCAATGTGACGATCTTGCTTCAAGTCGATTCGATAACAAATGACGAAAACGGACGGATTTCTCAGGTTTTTACTACATATGAACACTTTTCACATTGTCCCATACAACTCGGCTGCTACTCCTCCTTTCATGCAGAATCTTAAGGTCCTAGCTCATGTCCAAGGCACAAAAGCCAGCAAAAAAGTCATTAATCGATAGGTAAATCTTGAATTGTACTACATCTTACTGGCTATTACATCAACTTAGAAACTTCATCTGTGTTCTACTATGATGCTTTTAGTGTCTACGCATACCGCAGCACGCGACATAGCTTTGCAGACGATAAGTACAACCGTTTCAGAGAGAATCGCGGCCAATGTGGCGATCTGGCTTTAAGTCGATTCCATAACAAATTACGAAAACGGACGGATTTCTCAGGTTTTTACTACATATGAACACTTTTCACATTCTCCCTTGCAACTCGGCTGCTAGTCCTCCTTTCATGCAGAATCGTAAGGTCCTAGCTCATGTCCAAGTCACCAAAGCCACCTAAAAAGTCAATAATCGATACCTAAAACTTGAATTGTACTACTTCTTACTGGCTATTACATCAACTTAGAAGCTTCATCTGTGTTCCACTATGGTGCTTTTAGTGTCTCCGCATACCGCAGAACGCGACATAGCTTTGCAGACGATAAATGTAACCGTTTCAGAGAGAAGAGCGGCCAATGTGACGATCTGGCTTTAAGTCGATTCGATAACAAATGACGAAAACGGACGGATTTCTCAGGTTTCTACTACGTATAAACACTTTTCACATTCTCCCGTGCAACGCGGCTGCTACTCCTCCTTTAATGCAGAATCTTAAGGTCCTAGCTCATGTCCAAGGCACCAAAGCCAGCAAATAAGTCAATAATCGATACCTAAAACTTGAATTGTACTACTTCTTACTGGCTATTACATCAACTTAGATGCTTCATCTGTGATCCACTATGGTGCGTTTAGTGTCTGCGCATGCCGCACCATGCGACATAGCTTTGCAGACGATAAATGTAACCGTTTCAGACAGAAGGGCGGCCAATGTGACGATCTGGCTTTAAGTCGATTCGATAACGAATGACGAAAACGGACGGATTTCTCATTTTTTTTATTACATATGAACACTTTTCACATTCTCCCGTGCAACTCGGCTGCTAGTCCTCCTTTCATGCAGAATCTTAAGGTCCTTGGTCATGTCCAAGGCACCAAAGCCAGCTAAAAGGTCAATATTCAATACCTAAATCTTGAATTGGACTACTTCTTACTGGTTATTGCATCAACTTAGTAGCTTCATCTGTGTTCTACTACGGTGCTTTTAGTGTCTACGCATACCGCAGCACGCGACATAGCTTTGCAGACGATAAGTACAGCCGTTTCAGAGAGAAGAGCGGCCAATGTGACGATCTGGCTTTAAGTCGATTCCATAACAAATTACGAAAACGGACGGATTTCTCAGGTTTTTACTACATATGAACACTTTTCACATTCTCCCATGCAACTCGGCTGCTAGTCCTCCTTTCATGCAGAATCTTAAGGTCCTAGCTCATGTCCAAGGCACCAAAGCCAGCTAAAAAGTCAATAACGATACCTAAAACTTGAATTGTACTACTTCTTACTGGCTATTACATCAACTTAGAAGTTTCGTCTGTGTTCTACTATGGTGCTTTTAGTGTCACCGCATACCGCAGCACGCGACATAGCTTTGCAGACGTTAAGTACAACCGTTTCAGAGAGAAGAGCGGCCAATGTGAAGATCTGGCTTTAAGTTTATTCGATAACAAATGACGAAAACGGACGGATTTCTCAGGTTTTTACTACATATGAACACTTGTCACATACTCCCATGCAACGCGGCTGCTAGTCCTCCTTTCATGCAGAATCTTAATGTCCTAGCTCATTTCCAAGGCACCAAAGATAGCTAAAAAGTCAATAAACCATAACCTAAAACTTGAATTGTACTACTTCTTACTGGCTATTACATCAACTTAGAAGCTTCATCTGTGTGTCCACTATGGTGATTTTAGTGTCTTCGCATACCGCAGCACGCGACATAGCTTTGCAGACGATAAGTATAACCGTTTCAGAGAGAAGAGTGGCCAATGTGACGATCTGGCTATAAGTCGATTCGATAACAAATGACGAAAATGGACGGATATCTCAGGTTGTTACTACATATGAACACTTTTCACATACTCCCGTGCAACGCGGCTGCTAGTCCTCCTTTCATGCAGAATCTTAAGGACGTAGCTCATGTCCAAGGCACCAAAGCCTGCTAAAAAGTCAATAATCGATACCTAAAACTTGAAGTGTACTACTTCTTACTGGCTATTACATCAACTTAGAAGCTTCATCTGTGTTCTACTATGGTGCTTTTAGTGTCTCCGCATACCGCAGCACGCGACATAGGTTTGCAGACGACAAGTACAACCGTTTCAGATAGAAGAGCGGCCAATGTGACGATCTTGCTTCAAGTCGATTCGATAACAAATGACGAAAACGGACGGATTTCTCAGGTTTTTACTACATATGAACACTTTTCACATTGTCCCATACAACTCGGCTGCTACTCCTCCTTTCATGCAGAATCTTAAGGTCCTAGCTCATGTCCAAGGCACAAAAGCCAGCAAAAAAGTCATTAATCGATAGGTAAATCTTGAATTGTACTACATCTTACTGGCTATTACATCAACTTAGAAACTTCATCTGTGTTCTACTATGATGCTTTTAGTGTCTACGCATACCGCAGCACGCGACATAGCTTTGCAGACGATAAGTACAACCGTTTCAGAGAGAATCGCGGCCAATGTGGCGATCTGGCTTTAAGTCGATTCCATAACAAATTACGAAAACGGACGGATTTCTCATGTTTTTACTACATATGAACACTTTTCACATTCTCCCTTGCAACTCGGCTGCTAGTCCTCCTTTCATGCAGAATCGTAAGGTCCTAGCTCATGTCCAAGTCACCAAAGCCACCTAAAAAGTCAATAATCGATACCTAAACCTTGAATTGTACTACTTCTTACTGGCTATTACATCAACTTAGAAGCTTCATCTGTGTTCTACTATGGTGCTTTTAGTGTCTCCGCATACCGCACCATGCGACATAGCTTTGCAGACGATAAATGTAACCGTTTCAGACAGAAGGGCGGCCAATGTGTCGACCTGGCTTTAAGTCGATTCGATAACAAATGACGAAAAGTAACGGATTTCTCACGTTTTTACTACATATGAACACTTTTCACATTCTCCCGTGCAACTCGGCTGCTACTCCTCCTTTCATGCAGAATCTTAAGGTCTTACCTCATGTCAAAGGCACCAAAGCCAGCTAAAAAGTCAATAATCGATAACTAAAACTTGAATTGTACTACTTCTTAATGGCTATTACATCAACGTAGATGCTTCATCTGTGATCCACTATGGTGCTTTTAGTGTCTCCGCATACCGCAGCATGCGACATAGCTTTGCAGACGATAAATGTAACCGTTTCAGACAGAAGAGCGGCCAATGTGACGATCTGGCTTTAAGTCGATTCGATAACAAATGACGAAAACGGACGGATTTCTCAGGTTTTTACTACGTATGAACACTTTTCACATTCTCCTGCGCATCGCGGCTACTAGTCCTCCTTTCATGCAAAATCTTAAGTACCTAACTCATGTCCAAGGCACCAAAGAAGGGTAAAAAGTCAATAATCAATACCTAAAACTTGAATTGTACTACTTCCTACTGGCTATTACATCAACGTAGATGCTTCATCTGTGATCCAGTATGGTGCTTTTAGTGTCTCCGCATACCGCAGCACGCGACATAGCTTTGCAGACGATAAGTACAACCGTTTCAGAGAGAAGAGCGGCCAATGTGACGATCTTGCTTCAAGTCGATTCGATAACAAATGACGAAAACGGACGGATTTCTCAGGTTTTTACTACATATGAACACTTTTCACATTGTCCCATACAACTCGGCTGCTAGTCCTCCTTTCATGCAGAATCTTAAGGTCCTAGCTCATGTCCAAGGCACCAAAGCCAGCAAAAAAGTCAATAATCGATACGTAAATCTTGAATTGTACTACTTCTTACTGGCTATTACATCAACTTAGAAGCTTCATCTGTGTGTCCACTATGGTGCCTTTTGTGTCTCCGCATACCGCAGCACGCGACATAGCTTTGCAAACGATAAGTACAACCGTTTCAGAGGGAACAGCGGCCAATGTGACGATCTGGCTTTAAGTCGATTCGATAACAAATGACGAAAACGGACGAATTTCTCAGGTATTTACTACATATGAACACTTTTCACATTCTCCCATGCAACTCGGCTGCTTGTCCTCCTTTCATGCAGAATCTTAAGGTCCTATCTCATGTCCAAATCACCAAAGCCAGCTAAAAAGTCAATAATCGATACCTAAAACTTGAATTGTACTACTTCTTACTGGCTATTACATCAACTTAGAAGCTTCATCTGTGTTCTACTATGGTGCTTTTAGTGTCTCCAAATACCGCAGAACGCGACATAGCTTTGCAGACGATAATTGTAACCGTTTCAGAGATAAGAGCGGTCAATGTGACGATCTTGCTTCAAGTCGATTCGATAACAAATGACGAAAACGGACGGATTTCTCAGGTTTTTACTACATATGAACACTTTTCACATTGTCCCATACAACTCGGCTGCTAGTCCTCCTTTCATGCAGAATCTTAAGGTCCTAGCTCATGTCCAAGGCACCAAAGCCAGCAAAAAAATCAATAATCGATACGTAAATCTTGAATTGTACTACTTCTTACTGGCTATTACATCAACTTAGAAGCTTCATCTGTGTGTCCACTATGGTGCCTTTTGTGTCTCCGCATACCGCAGCACGCGACATAGCTTTGCAAACGATAAGTACAACCGTTTCAGAGGGAACAGCGGCCAATGTGACGATCTGGCTTTAAGTCGATTCGATAACAAATGACGAAAACGGACGAATTTCTCAGGTATTTACTACATATGAACACTTTTCACATTCTCCCATGCAACTCGGCTGCTTGTCCTCCTTTCATGCAGAATCTTAAGGTCCTAGCTCATGTCCAAATCACCAAAGCCAGCTAAAAAGTCAATAATCGATACCTAAAACTTGAATTGTACTACTTCTTACTGGCTATTACATCAACTTAGAAGCTTCATCTGTGTTCCACTATGGTGCTTTTAGTGTCTCCGCATACCGCAGCGTGCGACATAGCTTTGCAGATGATAATTGTAATCGTTTCAGGGAGAAGAGCGGCCAATGTGACGATCTGGCTTTAAGTCGATTCGATAACAAATGACGAAAAGGGCCGGATTTCTCAGGTTTTTACTACATATGAACACTTTTTACATTGTCCCGTGCAACGCGGCTAATAGTCCTCCTTTCATGCAAAAACTTAAGGTCCTAGCTCATGTACAAGGCATCAAAGCAGGCTAAATAGTGAATAATCGATATCGAAAACTTGAATTGTACTACTTCTTACGGGCTATTACATTAACTTAGAAGCTTCTTCTGTGTTGTACTATGGTGCTTTAAGTGTCTATGCATACTGCACCCAGCGACATAGCATTGCAGACGAATAATATAACCGTTTCAGAGGGAAGAGCGACCAATGTGACGATCTGGCCTTAAGTCGATTCGACAACAATTGACGAAAACATACGGATTTCTCAGGTTTTCACTACATATGAACACTTTTCACATTCACCCTAGTAACGCGGCTGCTAGTCCTCCTTTCACGCAAAATCGTAAGGTCCTAGCTCATGCCCAAGGCACCAAAGCCGGCTACAAAGTCAATGATCGATAGCTAAAACGTGAATTGCACTACACCTTACTGGCTATTACATAAATTTATTAGTTTTTTCAGTGTTCTACTATGGTGCTTTTAGTATCTCCGCATACCGCAGCACGCGACACAGCTTTGCAGACGGTAAATGTAACCGTTTCAGAGGGAAGAGCGTCCAATGTGACGATCTGGCTTTAAGTCGATTTGATAACAATGACGAAAACGGACGGACTTCTCAGGTTTTTACTACATATGAACACTTTTCACATTCTCCCGTGCAACTCGGCTGCTAGTCCTCCTTTCATGCAAAAACTTAAGGTCGTAGCTCATGTACAAGGCAACAAAGCAGGCTAAAAAGTGAATAATCGATAACGAAAACTTGAATCGTACTACTTCTTCCGGGCTATTACATTAACTTAGAAGCTTCTTCTGTGTTGTACTATGGTGCTTTAAGTGTCTATGCATACTGCACCCAGCGACATAGCATTGCAGACGATAAATAATACCGTTTCAGAGGGAAGAGCGGCCAATGTACGTCCTGGCTTTAAGTCGATTCGATAAGAATTGACGAACAAGGTCGGATTTCTCAGGTTTTCACTACATATGAACACTTTTCACATTCACCCGTGTAACGCGGCTGGTAGTCTTCCTTTCACACAAAATCTTAAGGTCCTAGCTCATGCCCAAGGCACCAAAGCCGGCTAAAAAGTCAATAATCGATAGCTAAAACGTGAATTGTACTACTTCTTACTGGCTATTACATAAACTTAGGAGATTGTTCAGTGTTCTACTATGGTGCTTTTAGTGTCTCCGCATACCGCAGAACGCGACATAGCTTTGTGGACGGTAAATATAACCGATTCAGAGAGAAGAGCCCCCAATGTGACTATCTGGCTTTAAGTCGATTCGATAACAAATGACGAAAAGGGAGGGATTTCTCATGTTTTTAGTATATATGAACATTTTTCACATTATCCCGTGCGAAGCGGCTCTTACACTTCCCTACATGCAAAATTGTAAAGTCCTAGCTCATTTCCAAAGCACCAAAGAAAATTAAATGGTCAATAATCGATAACTAAAACTTGAATTTTACTGTTTCTTACTGGCTCTTACATCAACTTAGAAGCTTCTCCTGTATTCTACTATGGTGCTTTTAGTGTCTCCGCATACCGCAGCACGCGTCATAGCTTTGCAGACGGTAAATATAACCGTTTCAGAGAGAAGAGCGGCCAATGTACGTCCTGGCTTTAAGTCGATTCGATAACAAATTACGAAAACGGACGGATTTCTCAGGTTTTTACTACATATGAACACTTTTCACATTCTCCCGTGCAACGCGGCTGATAGTCCTCCTTTCATGCAAAATCTTAATGTCCTAGCTGCTGTACAAGGCACCAAAGCCGGGTGAAAAGTGAATAATCGATAACGAATACTTGAATTGCACTACTTCTTACTGGCTATGACATCAACTTAGAAGCTTCATCTGTGTTCTAGTATAGCATTACATAGCTCGCGACCTATCTTTGGAGACGATAAATATAACGGTTTCAGAGGAAAGAGCGGCCAATGTAACGACCTGGCATTAGGTCGTTTCGATAACAATTGAAGAAAACATACGGATTTCTCAGGTTTTCAATACATATGAACCCTTTTCACATTCTCCCGTGCAACGCGGCTGCTAGTCCTCCTTTCATGCAAAATCTTATGATTCCACCTCATGTCCAAGGAACCAAAGCCGGCTAAAAATCAATAATTGATAACCAATACTTGAATTGTACTGCTTCTTACTGGCTATTACTTCAACTTAGAAGTTTCTTCTGTGTTCTATTATGTTTGCTTTTAGCCTCACCGCATACAGCAATAAGTGACATAGCTTTGCAGACGATAAATGTAACCGTTTCAGAGAGAAGAGCGTTAAATGTGACGATGTGTCTTTAAGTCGATTCGATAACAAATGACGAAAATAGACGGATTTCTCAGGTTTTTACTACATATGAACACTTTTTACATTCTCCCGTGCAACGCGGGTAATAGTCCTCCTTTCATGCAAAATCTTAAGGTCCTAGCTCATGTACAACTCACCAAAGCCGGCTAAAAAGTTAATAATCGATAACGAAAACTTTGAATTGTACAACTTCTTGTGGGCTATTACATTAACTTAGAAGTTTCTTCTGTGTTGTACTATGGTGCCTTAAGTGTCTATCCATACTGCACCCAGCGACATAGCTTTGCAGACGACAGATAAAACCGTTTCAGTGAGAAGAGCGGGCAATGTGACGATCTCGCTATAAGTCGATTCGATAACAAATGACGAACACGGACGGACTTCTGAGGTTTTTACTACATATGAACACTTTTCACATTGTCCCGTGCAATGCGGCTGCTAGTCGTCCTTTCGTGCAAAATCTTAAGGTCCTAGCTCATGTCCAAGGCACCAAAAAAGTCTAAAAGGTGAATAATCGAAAACTAAAACTTGAAGTGCAGTAGTTCTTACTGGCTATTACATCAACTTAGAAGCTTCATCTGTGTTCTACTATGGTGCTTTTAGTGTCTCCGCATACCGCAGCATGCGACATAGCTTTGCAGACGATAAATGTAACCGTTTCAGAGAGAAGAGCGGCTAATGTGAGGATCTGGCTTAAAGTCGATTTGATAACAAATGACGAACACAGGCGAATATCTTAGGTATTTACTACATATGAATACTTTTCACATTCTCCCGTGCAACACGGCTGCTAGTCCTCCTTTCATGCAAAATCTTAAGGTCCTAGCTCATGTCCAAGGCACCAAAAAAGTCTAAAAGGTCAATAATCGAAAACTAAAACTTGAAGTGCAGTAGTTCTTACTGGCTATTACATCAACTTAGAAGCTTCATCTGTGTTCTACTATGGTGCTTTTAGTGTCTCCGCATACCGCAGCATGCGACATAGCTTTGCAGATGATAATTGTAATCGTTTCCGGGAGAAGAGCGGCCAATGTGACGATCTGGCTTTAAGTCGATTCGATAACAAATGACGAAAAGGGCCGGATTTCTCAGGTTTTTACTACATATGAACACTTTTTACATTGTCCCGTGCAACGCGGCTAATAGTCCTCCTTTCATGCAAAAACTTAAGGTCCTAGCTCATGTACAAGGCATCAAAGCAGGCTAAAAAGTGAATAATCGATAACGAAAACTTGAATTGTACTACTTCTTACGGGCTATTACATTAACTTAGAAGCTTCTTCTGTGTTGTACTATGGTGCCTTAAGTGTCTATGCATACTGCACCCAGCGACATAGCTTTGCAGACGACAGATAAAACCGTTTCAGTGAGAAGAGCGGGCAATGTGACGATCTCGCTATAAGTCGATTCGATAACAAATGACGAACACGGACGGATATCTGAGGTTTTTACTACATATGAACACTTTTCACATATTCCCGTGCAATGCGGCTGCTAGTCGTTCTTTCATGCAAAATCTTAAGGCCCTAGCTCATGCCCAAGGCACCAAATCCGGCTAAAAAGTCAATAATCGAAAACTAAAACTTGAATTGTACTACTTCTTACTACATATTACATCAACTTAGAAGCTTCTACTGTGTTCTACTATGGTGCTTTTAGTGTCTCCGCATACCGCACCCAGCGACATAGGTTTGCTGTGGGTAAATGTAAATGCGACATAGCTTTGCAGACGATAAGTACAACCGTTTCAGAGGGAAGAGCGGCCACTGTGACGATCTGGCTTTAAGTCGATTCGATAACAATTGACGAACACGGACGGATTTGTCAGGTTTTACTACATATGAACACTTTTCACATTCTCCCGTTAACGCGGCTGCTAGTCCTCCTTTCATGCAAAATCGTAGAGTCGTAGCTCATGTCCAAGGCACCAAAGCCGGCTAAAAAGTCAGTAATCGACAACTAAAACTTGCATTGTATGACTTCTTACTGGCTATTACATCAACGTAGAAGCTTCATCTGTGTTCTACTATGGTGCATTTAGTGTCTCCGCATTCCGCAACACGAGACATATCTTTGCAGACGATAAATGTAACCGTTTCAGAGAGAAGACCGGCCAGTGTGACGATCTGGATTTAAGTCGATTCGATAACAAATGACGAAAACGGACGGATTTCTCAGGTTTTTACTACATATGAACACTTTTCACATTGTCCCTTGCAACGTGGCTGCTAGTCTTCCTTTCATACAAAATCTTAAGGTCCTAGCTCATGTCAATTGCACCAAAGCCGGCTAAAAAGTAATAATCGATAACGAAAACTTGAAATCTACTACTTCTTACTGGCTATTACATCAACTTAGAGGCTTCATCTGTGTACTACTATTATGGTTTTAGTGTCTCCGCATACCGCAGCACGCGACATAGCTTTGCAGACGATAAATGTAATCGTTCCAGAGAGAAGAGCGGCAAATGTGTCGATCTGGATTTCAGTCGATTCGATAACAAATGACGAAAACGGACGAATTTCTCACATTTTTACTACATATGAACACTTTTCACATTCTCCCGTGCATCGTGACCACTAGCCTTCCCTTCATGAAATATCTTAAGGCCCTAAATCATGTCCAAGCGCCAAAGAAGGGTAAAAAGTCAATAATCGATAGCTAAAACTTCAATTCTACTACTTCTTACTGGCTATTACATAAACTTAGAAGTTTGATCTGTATTCTTCTATGGTGCTTTTAGTGTCGCTGCATACCACAGCACGCGACATATCTTTGCAGACGATAAATGTAGCCGTTTCAGAGAGAAGAGCGGCCAAAAGACGATCTGGTGTTAAGTCGATTCGATAACAAATGACGAAAACAGACGGATTTCTCAGTTTCTTACTACATATGAACACTTTTTCGCCCGAGGACCGCGGCTGCTAGTCCTCCTTTCATGCAAAATCCGAAGGTCCTAGCAAATGTCCAAGGCACCAAAGCCTGCTAAAAAGTCAATAATCGATAACTAAAACCTGAATTGTACTACTTCTTACTGGCTATAACATCAGCTTATAAGTTTCATCTGTGTTCTACTATGGTGCTATTAGTATCTCCGGATACCGCAACACGAGACATTGCTTTGCAGACGATAAATGTAACCGTTTCAGAGAGAACAGCGCCCAATGTATCGATCTGGCTTTAAGTCGATTCGATAACAAATGACGAAAACGGACGGATTTCTCAGGTTTTTACTACATATGAACACTTTTCACATTCGCTCGTGCAACGCGGCTGCTAGTCCTCCTTTCATCCAAAATCGTATAGTCCTACCTCATGTCAAAGGCACCAAAGCCGGCTAAAAAGTCAATAATCGATAACTAAATCTTGAATTGTACTACTTCTTACTGGCTATTATATCAACTTAGAAGCTTTATCTGTGTTCTACTATGGTGCTTTTAGTGTCTCCGTATACCGCAGCACGCGACAGAGCTTTGCAGACGATAAATGCAACCGTTTCAGAGAGAAGACCGGCCAATGTGACGATGTGGCTTTAAGTCGATTCGATAACAAATGGCGAAAACAGACGGATTTCTCAGGTTTTTACTACATATGAACACTTTTCACATTCGCCCGTGCAACGCGGCTGCTAGTCCTCCTTTCCTGCAAAATCGTATAGACGTAGCCCATATCCAAGGCACCAAAGCCGTCTAAAAAGTCAATAATCGATAACTAAAACTTGCATTGTATGACTTCTTACTGTCTTTTACATCAACTTAGAAGCTTCATCTGTGTTCTACTATGGTGCTTGTAGTGTCGCCGCATACCCCAGGACGCAACATAGCTTTGCAGAAGACAAATGTAACCGTTTCAGAGAGAAGAGCGGCCAATGTGACGATCTGGCTTTAAGTCGATTCGATAACAAATGACGAAAACGGACGGATTTCTCAGGTTTTTACTACATATGAACACTTTTCACATTCTCCAATGCAACTCGGCTGCTAGTCCTCCTTTCATGCAGAATCATAAAGTCCTAGCTCATGTCCAAGGCAGAAAAGCCAGCTAAAAAGTCAATAATCGATAACTAAATCTTGAGTTGTACTACTTCTTACTGGCTATTATATCAACTTAGAAGCTTTATCTGTGTTCTACTATGGTGCTTTTAGTGTCTCCGTATAACGCAGCACGCGACACAGCTTTGCAGACGATAAATGTAACCGTTTATGAGAGAAGTGCGGCTAATTTGACGATATGGCTTTAATTCGATACGATAACAAATGACGAAAACGGACAAATTTTTCAGTTTTTTGCTACATATGAACACTTTTCACATTCTCCCCTGTAACGCGGCCACTAGACTTCCCTTCATGCAAAATCTTGAGGTCCTAGCTCATGTCCAAGCACCAAAGAAGGGTAAAAAGTCAATAATCGGTAACAAAAACTTGAATTGTACTACTTCTTACTGGCTATTAACATCAACTTATAAGCTTCATCTGTGTTCTACTATGGTACTTTTAGTGTCTCCGGATAACGTAGCAGGCGACATAGCTTTGCAGACGATAAATGTATTCGTTTCAGAGGGAAGAGCGGCCAATGTGACGATCTGGCTTTAAGTCGATTCCATAACATATGACGAAAACGGAAGAATTTCTCAGATTTTTACTACATATGAACACTTTTCACATTCCCCCCTGCAACGCTTCCACTAGTCTTCCCTTCATGCAAAATCTTAATTTCCTAGCTCATGTCGAAGCACCAAAGAATGGTAAAAAGTCAGTAATCGATAACTAAAACTTGAATTGTACTACTTCTTACTGGCTATTACATCAACTTAGAGGCTTCATCTGTGCTCTGCAATGCTGCTTTTAGTGTCTCCGTATACCGCAGCACGCGACAGAGCTTTGCAGACGATAAATGCAACCGTTTATGAGAGAAGAGCGGCTAATATGACGATATGGCTTTAATTCGTTACGATAACAAGTGACGAAAACGGACAATTTTTCAGGTTTTTACTACATATGAAAACTTTTCACATTCCCCTGTGCAACGCGGTTGCTAGTCCTGAATTTCATGCAAAATCTTAAGGTCCTATTTCATGTCAAAGGCACCAAAGCCGGCTAAAAATTCAATAATCTATAACTAAAACTTGAATTGTACTACCTCTTACTGGCTATTACATTAACTTAGAAGGTTCATCTGTATTGTATTATGGTGCTTTTAGTGTCTCCGCATACCGCAGCACCGGACATAGCTTTGCAGACGATAAATGTAATCGTTTCAGAGAGAAGAGCGGCCAATGTGTCGATCTGGATTTAAGTCGATTCGATAACAAATGACGAAAACGGACGAATTTCTCAGATTTTTACTACATATGAACACTTGTCACTTTCTCCCCTGCAACGCGGCCACTGGACTTCCCTTCATGCCAAATCTTAAAGTCCTAGCTCATGTCCAAGCACCTAAGATTGGTAAAACGTCAATAATCGATAACAAAAACTTGAATAGTACTACTTTTTACTGGCTATTACATCAACTTAGAAGGTTCATCTGTGTTTTACTATGATGCTTTTAGTGTCTCGGATAACGTAGCACGCGACATAGCTTTGCAGACGATAAATGTAATCGTTTCAGAGAGAAGAGCGGATAATGTGACGATCTGGCTTTAAGTCGATTCGATACCAAATGACGAAAACGGACGGATTTTCAGGTTTTTACTACATATGAACACTTTTCACATTCGTCCGTGTAGCGCGGCTGCTAGTCCTCCTTTCATGCAAAATCTTAAGGTCCTAGCTCATGTCCAATGCACCAAAACCGGCTAAAAAGTCAATAATCGATACCTAAAACTTGAATTGTACTACTTCTTACTGGCTATTACATGAACTTAGAAGCTTCATCTGGGTTCTACTATAGTGCTTTTACTGTCTCCGCATACCGCAGCACGCGACATAGCTTTGCAGACGATAAGTACAACCGTTTCAGAGAGAAGAGTGACCAATGTGACGATCTGGCTTTAAGTCGATTCGATAACAAATGACGAAAACGGACGGATTTCTCAGGGTTTTACTACATATGAACACTTTTCACATTCTCCCGTGCAACGCGGCTGCTATTCCTCCTTTCATGCAAAATCTTAAAGTCCTAGGTCATGTCCAAGGCAACAAATAAGGCTAAAAATTCAATAATCGATAATTAAAACTTGAAGTGTACTACATTTTACTGGCTATTACATAGCCGACTAAAAAGTCAAAAATCGATAACTAAAACTTGAATTGTACTACTTCTTACTGGCTATTACATCGACTTAGAAGCTTCTTCTGTGTTCTACTATGGTGCTTTTAGTGTCTCCGCATACCGCAGGACGGGCCATAGCTTTGCAGACGATAAATGTAACCGTTTCAGAGATATGAGCGGCCAATGAGACGATCTGACATTAAGTCGATTCGATAACAAATGACGAAAACGGACGGATTTCTCTGGTTTTTACTACACATGAACACTTTTCACATTCTCCCGTGCAACGCAGCTGCTAGCCCTCCTTTGATGCAATGTCTTAAGGTCCTAGCTCATGTCTAAGACCCCAAAGCCAGCTAAAAAGTCAATAATCGATATCTAAAACGTTATTGTACTACTTCTTACTGGCTAATACATCAACTTAGAAGTTTCATCAGTGTTCTACTATGGTGCTGTTAGTGTCTCCGCATACCGCAGCACGCGACATAGCTTTGCAGACGATAAATGTAACCGTTTCAGAGAGAAGAGCGACCAATATGACGATCTGGCTTTAAGTCGATTTGATAAGAAATGACGAAAACGGACGGATTTCTCAGGTTTTTACTACATATGAACACTTTTCACTTTCTCCCGTGCAACGCAGCTGCTAGTTCTCCTTTGATGCAAAATCTTAAGGTCCTAGCTCATGTCCAAGGCCCCAAAGCCAGCAAAAATTCAATAATCGATATCTAAATCGTCATTGTACTACTTCTTACTGCCTATTACATCAACTTAGAAGTTTCATCTGTGTTCTACTATGGTGCTGTTAGTGTCTCCGCATACCGCAGCACGCGACATAGCTTTGCAGACGATAAATGTAACCGTTTCAGACAGAAGAGCGACCAATGTGACGATCTGGCTTTAAGTCGATTTGATCAGAAATGACAAAAACGGACGGATTTCTCAGGTTTTTACTACACATGAACACTTTTCACATTCTCCCGTGCAACGCAGCTGCTAGTCCTCCTTTGATGCAAAGTCTTAAGGTCCTAGCTCATGTCCAAGACCCCAATGCCAGCTAAAAAGTCAATAATCGATATCTAAAACGTTATTGTACTACTTTTTACTGGCTATTACATCAACTTAGAAGTTTCATCATTGTTCTACTATGGTGCTGTTAGTGTCTCCGCATACCGCAGCACGCGACATAGCTTTGCAGACTATAAAAGTAACCGTTTCAGAGAGAAGAGCGACCAATGTGACGATCTGGCTTTAAGTCGATTTGATAAGAAATGACGAAAACGGACGGATTTCTCAGGTTTTTACTACACATGAACACTTTTCACATTCTCCCGTGTAACGCAGCTGCTAGTTCTCTATGGATGCAAAATCTTAAGGTCCTAGCTCATGTCCACGACCCCAAAGCCAGCTAAAAAGTCAATAATCGGTATCTATAACGTTATTGTACTACTTTTTACTGGCTATCACATCAACTTAGAAGTTTCATCTGTGTTCTACTATGGTACTGTTAGTGTCTCCGCATACCGCAGCACGCGACACAGCTTTGCAGACGATAAATGTAACCGTTTCAGAGAGAAGAGCGGCCAATGTGACGTTCTGCCTTGAAGTCGATTTGATAAGAAATGACGAAAACTGACGGATTTCTCAGGTTTTTACTACATATGAACATTTTTCACATTCTCCCGTGCAACGCAGCTGCTAGTTCTCTTTTGATGCAAAATCTTAAGGTCCTAGCTCATGTCCAATACCCCAAAGCCAGCTAAAAAGTCAATAATCGGTATCTATAACGTTATTGTACTACTTCTTACTGGCAATTACATCAACTTAGAAGTTTCATCTGTTTTCTACTATGGTGCTGTTAGTGCCTCCGCATACCGCAGCATGTGACATAGCTTTACAGACGATAAATGTAACCGTTTCAGAGAGAAGAGTGACCAATGAGACGATCTGGCTTTAAGTCGATTTGATGAGAAATGACGAAAACTGACGGATTTCTCAGGTTTTTACTACATATGAACACTTTTCACATTCTCCCGTGCAACGCAGCTGCTAGTTCTCTTTTGATGCAAAATCTTAAGGTCCTAGCTCATGTCCAATACCCCAAAGCCAGCTAAAAAGTCAATAATCGGTATCTATAACGTTATTGTACTACTACTTACTGGCTATCACATCAACTTAGAAGTTTCATCTGTGTTCTACTATGGTACTGTTAGTGTCTCCGCATACCGCAGCACGCGACATAGCTTTGTAGACGATAAATGTAACCGTTTCAGAGAGAAGAGCGGCCAATGTGACGTTCTGCCTTGAAGTCGATTTGATTAGAAATGACGAAAACTGACGGAATTCTCAGGTTTTTACTACATATGAACACTTTTCACATTCTCCCGTGCAACGCAGCTGCTAGTCCTCCTTTGATGCAATGTCTTAAGGTCCTAGCACATGTCCAAGACCCCAAAGCCAGCTAAAAAGTCAATAATCGATATCTAAAACGTTATTGTACTACTTCTTACTGGCAATTACATCAACTTAGAAGTTTCATCTGTGTTCTACTATGGTATTGTTAGTGTCTCCGCATTCCGCAGCACGCGACATATCTTTGCAGATGATAAATGTAACATTTTCAGAGAGAAGAGAGACCAATGTGACGATCTGGCTTTAAGTCGATTTGATAAGAAATGACGAAAACTGAAGGATTTCTCAGGTTTTTACTACATATGAACACTTTTCACATTCTCCCGTGCACCGCAGCTGCTAGTCCTCCTTTGATGCAAAATCTTAAGTTCCTAGCTCATGTCCAATACCCCAAAGCCAGCTAAAAAGTCAATAATCGGTATCTATAACGTTATTGTACTACTTCTTACTGGCAATTACATCAACTTAGAAGTTTCATCTGTTTTCTACTGTGGTGCTGTTAGTGTCTCCGCATACCGCAGCATGTGACATAGCTTTACAGACGATAAATGTAACCGTTTCAGAGAGAAGAGTGACCAATGAGACGATCTGGCTTTAAGTCGATTTGATGAGAAATGACGAAAACGGACGAATTTCTCAGGTTTTTACTACATATGAACACTTTTCACATTCTCCCGTGCAAAGCAGCTGCTAGTCCTTTTTTGATGCAATATCTTAAGGTCCTAGCTCATGTCCAAGGCCCCAAAGCCAAATAAAAAGTCAATAATCGATATATAAAACGTTTTTGTACTACTTTTTACTTTCTATCACATCAACTTTGAAGTTTCATCTGTGTTCTACTATGGTACTGTTAGTGTCTCCGCATACCGCAGCACGCGACACAGCTTTGCAGACGATAAATGTAACCGTTTCAGAGAGAAGAGCGGCCAATGTGACGTTCTGCCTTGAAGTCGATTTGATAAGAAATGACGAAAACTGACGGATTTCTCAGGTTTTTACTACGAATGAACACTTTTCACATTCTCCCGTGCAACGCAGCTGCTAGTTCTCCATTGATGCAAAATCTTAATGTCCTAGCTCATGTCCAATACCCCAAAGCCAGCTAAAAAGTCAATAATCGGTATCTATAACGTTATTGTACTACTTCTTACTGGCAATTACATCAACTTAGAAGTTTCATCTGTTTTCTACTATGGTTCTGTTAGTGTCTCCGCATACCGCAGCATGTGACATAGCTTTACAGACGATAAATGTAACCGTTTCAGAGAGAAGAGTGACCAATGAGACGATCTGGCTTTAAGTCGATTTGATGAGAAATGACGAAAACGGACGGATTTCTCAGGTTTTTACCACATATGAACACTTTTCACATTCTCCCGTGCAACGCAGCTGCTTGTCCTTTTTTGATGCAATATCTTAAGGTCCTAGGTCATGTCCAAGGCCCCAAAGCCAAATAAAAAGTCAATAATCGATATATAAAACGTTATTGTACTACTTTTTACTGGCTATCACATCAACTTAGAAGTTTCATCTGTGTTCTACTATGGTACTGTTAGTGTCTCCGCATACCGCAGCATGTGACATAGCTTTACAGACGATAAATGTAACCGTTTCAGAGAGAAGAGTGACCAATGAGACGATCTGGCTTTAAGTCGATTTGATGAGAAATGACGAAAACGGACGAATTTCTCAGGTTTTTACTACATATGAACACTTTTCACATTCTCCCGTGCAACGCAGCTGCTAGTCCTCCTTTGATGAAAGGTCTTAAGGTCCTAGCTCATGTTCAAGAACCCAATGCCAGCTAAAAAGTCAATAATCGATATCTAAAACGTTATTATACTACTTCTTACTGGCTATTACATCAACTTAGAAGTTTCATCAGTGTTCTACTATGGTGCTGTTAGTGTCTCCGCATGCCGCAGCACGCGACATAGCTTTGCAGACGATAAATGTAACCGTTTCAGAGAGAAGAGCGACCAATGTGACGATCTGGCTTTAAGTCGATTTGATAAGAAATGACGAAAACGGACGGATTTCTCATGTTTTTACTACATATGAACACTTTTCACATTCTCCCGTGCAACGCAGGTGCTAGTTCTCCATTGATGCAAAATCTTAAGGTACTAGCTCAAGTCCAAGGCCCCAAAGCCAGCTAAAAAGTCAATAATCGAAATCTAAAACGTTAATGTACTACTTCTTACTGGCTATTACATCAACTTAGAAGCTTCTTCTGCGTTACTATGGTGCTGTTAGTGTCTCGGCATACCGCAGCACGAGACATAGCTTTGCAGGCGATAAATGGTACCGTTTCAGAGATAAGAGCGGCCATTGTAACGTTCTGGCTTTAAGTCGATTTGATAAGAAATGACGAAAACGGACGTATTTCTCAGGTTTGTATTACATGTGAACTCTTTTCACATTCTCCCGTGCAACGCAGCTGCTAGTCCTCCTTTGATGCAAAATCTTAAGGCCCTAGCTCATGTCCAAGGCCCCAAAGCCAATTAAAAAGTCAATAATCGATATCTAAAACGTTATTGTGCTACTTCTTACTGGCAATTACATCAACTTAGAAGCTTCTTCTGTTTTACTATGGTGCTGTTAGTGTCTCGGCATACCGCGGCACGCGACATAGCTTTGCAGGCGATAAATGGTACCGTTTCAGAGAGAAGGGCGGCCAATGTAACGTTCTGGCTTTAATTTGATTTGATAAGAAATGACGAAAACGGACGGATTTTTCAGGTTTTTACTACATATGAACACTTTTCACATTCTCCCGTGCAACGCAGCTGCTAGTCCTCCTTTTATGCAAAGTCTTAAGGTCCTAGCTCATTTCCAAGACCCCAAAGCAAGCTAAGAAGTCATTATCGATATCTGAAACGTTATTGCAATACTTCTTACTGCCTATTACATCAACTTAGAAGTTTCATCAGTGTTCTACTATGGTACTGTTAGTGTCTCTGCATACCGCAGCACGCGATATAGCTTTGCAGACGATAAATGTAACCGTTTCAGAGAGAAGAGCGACCAATGTGACGTCCTGGCTTTAAGTCGATTTGATAAGAAATGACGAAAACGGACGGATTTCTCAGGTTTTTACAACATATGAACACTTTTCACATTCTCCCGTGCAACGCAGCTGCTAGTCCTCCTTTGATGCAAAGTCTTAAGGTTCTAGCTCATGTCCAAGACCCCAAAGCCAGCTAAAAAGTCAATAATCGATAATTAAAACTTTATTGTACTACTTCTTACTGGCTATTACATCAACTTAGAAGTTTCATCTGTGTTCTACGATGGTGCTGTTAGAGTATCCGCAAACCGCAGCACGCGACATAGCTTTGCACATGATAAATGTAACAGTTTCAGAGAGAAGAGCGACCAATGTGACGATCTTGCTGTAAGTCGATTTGATAAGAAATGACGAAAACGAACGGTTTTCTCAGGTTTTTACTACATATGAACACTTTTCACATTCTCCCGTGCAACGCAGCTGCTAGTCCTCCTTTGATGCAAAATCTTAAGGCCGTAGCTCATGTTCAAGGCCCCAAAGCCAGCTAAAAAGTCAATAATCGATATCTAAAACGTTATTGTACTACTTCTTACTGGCAGTGTTATCAACTTAGAAGCTTCTTCTGTGTTCTACTATGGTGCTGTTAGTGTCTCGGCATACCGCAGCACGCGACGTAGCTTTAAAGGAGATAAATGGTACCGTTTCAGAGAGAAGAGCGGCCAATGTAACGTTCTGGCTTTAAGTCGATTTGATAAGAAATGACGAAAACGGACGGATTTCTCAGGTTTGTACTACATGTGAACACTTTTCACATTCTCCCGTGCAACGCAGCTGCTAGTCCTCTTTTGATGCAAGATCTTAAGGCCCTAGCTCATGTCCAAGACCCCAAAGCCAGCTAAAAAGTCAATAATCGATATCTAAAACGTTATTGCACTACTTCTTACTGGCTATTACTTCAACTTAGAAGTTTCACCAGGGTTCTACTATGGTACTGTTAGTGGCTCTACATACAGCAGCACGCGATATAGCTTTGCAGATGGTTAAATGTAACAGTTACAGAGAGAAGAGCGACAAATGTGACGGTCTTGCTTTAAGTCGATTTGGTAAGAAATGACGAAAACGGACGGATTTCTCAGGTTTTTACTACACATGAACACTTTTCACATTCTCCCGTGCAACGCAGCTGCTAGTTCTCCTTTGATGCAAAATCTTAAGGTCCTAGCTCATGTCCAATACCCCAAAGCCAGCTAAAAATTCAATAATCGGTATCTAAAACGTTATTGCACTACTTCTTACTGGCTATTACATCAACTTAGGAGTTTCATCTGATTTCTACTATGGTGCTGTTAGTGTCTCCGCATACCGCAGCACGCGACATAGCTTTGCAGACGATAAATGTAACCATTTCAGAGAGAAGAGCGACCAATGTGACGATCTGGCTTTAAGTCGATTTGATAAGAAATGACGAAAACGAACGGATTTCTCAGGTTTTTACTACATATGAACACTTTTCACATTCTCCCGTGCAACGCAGCCGCTAGTCCTCCTTTGATGCAAAATCTTAATGCCGTAGCTAATGTTCAAGGCCCCAAAGCCAGCTAAAAAGTCAATAATCGATATCTAAAACGTTATCGTGCTACTTCTTACTGGCTATTACATCAACTTAGAAGCTTCTTCTGTATTCTACTATGGTGCCTATATTGTCTCCGCATACCACAGCACGCGACATAGCTTTGCAGACGATAAATGTAACCGTTACAGAGAGAATAGCGGCCAATGTAACGTTCTGGCTTTAAGTCGATTTGATAACAGATGAGGAAAACGGACGGATTTCTCAGGTTTTTACTACTTATCAACACTTTTCACATTCTCGCCTGTGCAACGCAGCTGCTAGTCCTCCATTCATTCGCAAATCTTAATGTCACAGCTTATGTCCAAGGCACGAAAGACGGCTAAATAGTCAATAATCGATAACTAAAACTTGAATTGTACTACTTCTTACTGGCTATTACATCAACTTAGAAGCTTCTTCTGTGTTCTACTATGGTGCATTTAGTATCTCTGCATACCGCAGCACTCGACATAGCTTTGCAGACGATAAATGTAACCGTTTCAGAGAGAAGAGCGGCCAGTGTGATGATCTGGCTTTAAGTCGATTCGATAACAAATGACGAAAACGGACGGATATCTCAGGTTTTTACTATATATGAACACTTTTCACATTCTCCCGTGCAACGCAGCTGCTAGTCCTCCTTAGATGCAAAATCTGAAGGTCCTACCTCATGTCCAAGGCTCCAAAGCCAGCTAAAAAGTCAATAATCGATATCTAAAACGTTATTGTACTACTTCTTACTGGCAATTACATCAACTTAGAAGCTTCTTCTGTCTTCTACTATGGTGCTGTTAGTGTCTCGGCATACCGCAGCACGCGACATAGCTTTGCTGGAGATAAATGGTACCGTTTCAGAGAGAAGAGCGGCCAATGTAACGTTCTGGCTTTAAGTCGATTTGATAAGAAATGACGAAAACGGACGGATTTCTCAGGTTTGTACTACATGTGAACACTTTTCACATTCTCCCGTGCAACGCAGCTGCTAGTTCTCCTTTGATGCAAAGTCTTAAGGTCCTAGCTCATGTCCAAGGCCCCAAAGCCAGCTAAAAAGTCAATAATCGATATCTAAAACGTTATCGTCCTACTTCTTACTGGCTATTACATCAACTTAGAAGCTTCTTCTGTATTCTACTATGGTGCCTATATTGTCTTCGCATACCACAGCACGCGACATAGCTTTGCAGACGATAAATGTAACCGTTACAGAGTGAATAGCGGCCAATCTAACGTTCTGGCTTTAAGTCGATTTGATAACAGATGAGGAAAACGGACGGATTTCTCAGGTTTTTACTACTTATCAACACTTTTCACATTCTCGCCTGTGCAACGCAGCTGCTAGTCCTCCTTTCATGCGCAAATCTTAATGTCACTGCTTATGTCCAAGGCACGAAAGACGGCTAAATAGTCAATAAACGATAACTATAACTTGAATTGTACTACTTCTTACTGGCTATTACATCAACTTAGAAGCTGCTTCTGTGTTCTACTATGGTGCTTTTAGTATCTCTGCATACCGCAGCACTCGACATAGCTTTGCAGACGATAAATGTAACCGTTTCAGAGAGAAGAGCGGCCAGTGTGACGATCTGGCTTTAAGTCGATTCGATAACAAATGACGAAAACCGTCGGATATCTCAGGTTTTTACTATATATGAACACTTTTCACATTCTCCCGTGCAACGCAGCTGCTAGTCCTCCTTTGATGCAAAATCTTAATGCCCTAGCTCATGTCCAAGGCCCCAAAGCCAGCTAAAAAGTCAATAATCGATATCTAAAACGTTATTGTACTATTTCTTACTGGCAATTACATCAACTTAGAAGCTTCTTCCGTGTTCTACTATGGTGTTGTTAGTGTCTCGGCATACCGCAGCACGCGACATAGCTTTGCAAGCGTTAAATGTTACCGTTTCAGATAGAAGAGCGGCCAGTGTGATGATCTGGCTTTAAGTCGATTCGATAACAAATGACGAAAACGGACGGATATCTCAGGTTTTTATTATATATGAACACTTTTCACATTCTCCCGTGCTACGCAGCTGCTAGTCCTCCTTAGATGCAAAATCTGAAGGTCCTAGCTCATGTCCAAGGCCCCAAACCCAGCTAAAAAGTGAATAATCGATATCTAAAACGTTATTGTACTATTTCTTACTGGCTGTTACATCAACTTAGAAGCTTCTTCTGTGTTCTACTATGGTGCATTTATTGTCTAAGCATACCACAGCACCCGACATAGCTGTGAAGACGATAAATGTAACCGTTACAAAGAGAATCGCGGCCAATGTAACGTTCTGGCTTTAAGACGATTTGATAAGAGATGAGGAAAACGGACGGATTTCTCAGGTTTTTACTACTTATCAACACTTATCACATTCTCCCGAGCAACGCGGCTGCTGGTCCTCCTTTAATGCAAAATCTTAATGTCCTAGCTCATGTACAAGACACCAAAGACGGCTAAAGGGACAATAATCGATAACTAATACGTGAATTGTAATACTTCTTACTAGCTATTACATCAGCTTAGAAGCTTCTTCTGTGTTCCACTATGGTGCTTTTAGTGCCTCCGCATATCGCATCACGCGTCATAGCTTTGTAGACGATAAATGTAACCGTTTCAGAGAGAAGAGCGGCCAACGTGACGTTCTGGGTTTAAGTCGATTGGATAACAAATGACAAAAACGGACGGATATCTCAGGTTGTTACTACATATGAACCCTTTTCACATTCTCCCGTGCAACGCGTCTGCTAGACTCCCCATCAAGCAAAATCTTAAGGTCCTAGCTCATGTCCAAGGCACCAAAGAAGGGTAAAAGGTCAATATTCGATAACTAAAACTTGAATTGTAGTGTTTCTTACTGGCTATTACATCAACTTAGAAGCTTCTTCTGTGATCTGCTATGGTGCTTTTAGTGTCTAGCCCATACCGCAGCACACGACACAGCTTTGCAGACGATAAATGAAACCGTTTCAGAGAGAGGAGTGGCCAATGTAACGATCTGGCTTTAAATCGATTTGATAACAAATGGCGAAAATGGCAGATGTCTCAGGTTTTTAGCACATATGAACACTTTTCAAATTGAAACTTCCTGGCAGATTAAAACTGTGTGCCCGACCGAGACTCCAACTCAGGACCTTTGCCTTTCGCGGGCAAGTGCTCTACCAACTGAGCTACCGAAGCACGACTCACGTCCGGTACTCACAGCTTTACTTCTGCCAGTATCCGTCTCCTACCTTCCAAACTTTACAGAAGCTCTTCTGCGAACCGGCAGAACTAGCACTCCTGAAAGAAAGGATACTGCGGAGACATGGCTTAGCCACAGCCTGGGGGATGTTTCCAGAATGAGATTTTCACTCTGCAGCGGAGTGTGCGCTGATATGAAACTTCCTGGCAGATTAAAACTGTGTGCCCGACCTAGACTCGAACTCAGGACCTTTGCCTTTCGCGGGCAAGTGCTCGCAGAAGAGCTTCTGTAAAGTTTGGAAGGTAGGAGACGGATACTGGCAGAAGTAAAGCTGTGAGTACCGGACGTGAGTCGTGCTTCGGTAGCTCAGTTGGTAGAGCACTTGCCCGCGAAAGGCAAAGGTCCTGAGTTCGAGTCTCGGTCGGGCACACAGTTTTAATCTGCCAGGAAGTTTCATATCAGCGCACACTCCGCTGCAGAGTGAAAATCTCATTCTGGAAACTTTTCAAATTACCCGTGCAAAGCGGCTGCTAGTCCTTCATCATGCAAAAACTTAAGGTCCTAGCACAAGTCCAAGGCGCCAAACCCGTATAAAAAGTCAATAATCGATTACTAACACGTGAATTGTACTACTTCTTACTGGCTATTACTTCAACTTAGAAACTTCTTCTGTGTTCTACTATGGTGCTTTTAGTGTCTCCGCAAGCCGCAGCACGCGACATAGCTATGCAGACGATAAATGTAACCGTTTCAGAGGCAAGAGCGGGCAGTGTGACGATCTGGCTTTAATTCGATTCGATAAGAAAAAACGAAAACGGCCCGATTTCTCAGGTTTTTACTACATATAAACACTTTTCACATTCTCTCGTGCAACGTGGCTGCCAGACTTCCCATCAAGCAAGCACCAAAGAAAGGTAAAAGGTAAATAATCAATAACTAAAACTTGAATTGTACTGTTTCTTACTAGCTATTACGTCAACTTAGAAGCTTCTTCTGTGTTCTACTATGGTGCTTTACGTGTCGAGCCCATACCGCAGCACACGACATAGCTTTGCAGACGATAAATGAAACCGTTTCAGAGAGAAGAGCGGCCAATGTGACGAACTGGCTTTAAGTCGAATGGTTAACAAATGACGAAAACGGACGGATTTCTCAGGTTTTTACTATATATATGAACACTTTTTACATACTCCCGTGCAAAGTGGCTGCTAGACATCCCTTTATGCAAAATCTTAAGGTCCTAGCTAATGTCCAAATCACCAAAGAAGGGTAAAAGGTCAATAATCGATAACTATAACTTGAATTGTACTATTTCTAACTTGCTATTACATCAACTTTGAAGCTTCTTCTGTGTTCTGCGATGATGCTTTTAGTGTATCGCGCATACCGCAACACGCGACATAGCTTTGCACACTATAAATATAACCGTTTCAGAGAGAAGAGCGGCCAATGTGACGATCTGGCTTTAAGTCTATACGATAACAAATGACGAAAACGGACAGATTTCGCAGGTTTTTACTACTTATGAACACTTTTCAAATTACCCGTGCAAAGCGGCTGCTAGTCCTTCATTATGCAAAAACTTAAGGTCCTAGTTCAAATCCAAGGCGCCAAAGCCGTCTAAAAAGTCAATAATCGATAACTAAAATGTGAATTGTACTACATCTTACTGGCTATTACATCAACTTAGAAGCTACTTCTGTGTTCTACTATGGTGCTTTTAGTGTCTCCGTATACTGCAGCAAGCGACATACCTTTGCAGACAATAAATTTAATGGTTTCAGAGAGAAGAACGGCCAATGTAACAATCTGGCTTCAAGTCGATTTGATAACAAATGACGAAACCGGACCGATATCTCAGGTTTTTACTCCATAAGAACACTTTTCACATTCTTCCTTGCAACGCGGCTGCTAGTCCTCCTTTCATGCAAAATTTTAAGGTCCTAGCTCATGCCCAAGGCAACAAAGCCGGCTAAAAAGTCAATAATCGATAACTAAAACTTGAATTATACTTCTTCTTACTGGCTTCTACATCAGCTTAGAAACTTCACGTGTGTTCTACTATGGTGCTTTTAGTGCCTCCGCATACCTCAGCACGCGACATAGCTTTGCAGACTATAAATAAAACCGTTTCAGAGAGAAGAGCGGCCAATGTGACGATCTGGCTTTAAGTCGATTCGATAACAAATGTCGAAAACGGACGGATTTCTCATCTTTTTAGTACATATGAACACTTTTCACAATCTCAATAGCAACGCGGCACGCAGCACGCGACATGGCTTTGCAAGCGATAAATGAAACCGTTTCAGAGAGAAGAGCGGCCAATGTAACTATCTGGCTTTAAGTCGATATGATAACAAATGACGAAAACGGACGGATATCTCAGGTTTTTACTACGTATGAACACTTTTCACATTCTCGCGTGCAACGCAGCTGCTAGTCCTCCATTTATGCAAAATCGTAAGGTCCTTGCTCGTGTCCAAGGTACCAAAGAAGGCTAAAATGATAGTAATCGACAACTGAATCTTGAATTGTACTGCTTCTTACTGGCTATTACATAAACTTAGAAACTTCTTCTGTGCTCTATTTTGGTGCTTTTAGTGTCTCCGTATACTGCAGCACGCGACATAGCTTTGCACACGATAAATGTAACCGTTTCAGAGAGAAGAGCTGCCAATATTCGATCTGGCATTAAGTCGATTCGATTGCAAATGACGAAAACGGGCGAATTTCTCAGGTTTTTGCTAGATGTGAACACTTTCCACATTCTCCTGTGCGATGTGGCTGATAGACCTTCCTTCATGCAAAATGATAAGATTCTAGCGCATGTACAAGGCACCAATGCCGGCTAAAAAGTCATTAATCAATAACTAAAACTTGAATTTGACTGCTTCTTACTGGTTATTACGTCGACTTAGAAACTTCTTCTGTGTTGTACTATCGTGGCTTTAGTGTCTCCGCATTCCGCAGCACGCGACATAGCTTTGCACACGATGAATGTAACCGTTTTAGAGAGAAGACCGGCCAATGTGACGATCTGGCTTTAAGTCGATACGATAAAAAATGACGAAAACGGGCGGATTTCTTAGGTTTTTAGTACATATGAACACTTTTCACATTCTCTCGTGCAAACGTGGCTCATCAGACCTTGATTAATGCCAAATTTTACGGTAGTCGGTCATTTCACTGGCACGAAAGCCGGCTAATAAATCAATAATCGATAACTAAAACCTGAATTGTACTGTTTCCTAAGGGCTAATTACATCAACCTAGAAGCGTCTTCTGTGTTCTACTGTGTTGTATTTAGTGTCTCCGCATTCCTTAGCACGCAACATAAGTTTGCAGACGATAAATGTAACCGTTTCAGAGAGAAGAGCGGCCAATGTAACAATCTGGCTTTAAGTCGATTTGATAACAAATGACGAAAACGGACGGATATCTCAGGTTTTAACTACATAAGAACACTTTTCAAATTCTCCCGTGCAACGCGGCTGCTAGTCCTCCTTTCATGCAGAATCTTAAGGTCCTAGCTCGTGTCCAAGGCACCAAAGCCGGCTAAAAAGTGAATAATCGATAACAAAAACTTGAATTGAACTACGTGTTACTGGCTACTACATCAACTTGCAAGTTTCCTATGTGTTCTAGTATAGTGCTTTTAGTGTCTCCGCATACCGCAGCACGTGACACTTCTTTGGAGACGATAAACGTAACCGTTTCAGAGAGAAGAGCGGCCAATGTAACGATCTGGCTTAAAGTCGATTTGATAAAAAATGACGAAAACGGACTGATATCTCAGGTTTTTACTACATAAGAAGACTTTTCACATTATCCCGTGCAACGCTTCTGCTAGTCCTCCTTTCATGCAAAATCTTAAGGTCCAAGCTCAAGTCCAAGGCACCAAAGCCGGCTAAAAAGTCAATAATCGAAAGCTAATACTTGAATTGTACTGCTTCTTACTGGGTATTACATGAACTTAGAAGCTTCTTCTGTGTTCTACTATGGTGTATTTAGTGTCTCCGCATACCGCAGCACGCGACATAGCTTTGCACACGATAAATGTAACCGTTTCAGAAAAAAGAGCGGAAAATGTGACGATCTGGCATTACGTCGATTCGATAGCAAATGACTATAACGGTCGGATTTCTCAGGTTTTTACTAGATATGAACACTTTTCACGTTCTCCCGTGCAACGTGGCCGCTAGACCTCCTTTCATACTAAATATTAAGGTCCTAGCTCATGTACAATGCACTGAAGCCATCTAAAAAGTCTATAACTGACAACTAAAACTTGAATTGTACTGCTTCTTACTTGCTATTACATCAACTTAGAAGCTTCTTCTCTGTTCTACTATGGTGCTTTTAGTGTCTCCGCATACTGCAGCACGCGACATAGCTTTGCACACGATAAATGTAATCGTTTCAGAGAGAAGAGCGGCCAATGTGACGATCTGTAATTAAGTCGATTGGATAGCAAATGACGAAAACGAGCGGATTTCTCAGGTTTTTACTAGATGTGAACACTTTTCACGTTCTCCCGTGCAACGTGGCAGCTAGATCTACGTTCTTACTAAAACGTAAGGTCCTAGCTCATGTCCAGTGCATTAAAGCCATCTAAAAAGTCAATACTCGGTAACTAATACTTGAATTGTACAGCTGCTTACTGGCTATTAGATCAACTTAGAAGCTTCTTCTCTGTTCTACTATGGTGCTTTTAGTGTCTCCGACTACCGCAGCAAGCGACATAGCATGGCACACGATAAATGTAACCGTTTCAGAAAGAAGAGCGGAAAATGTGACGATCTGGCATTAATTCGATTCGATAGCAAATGACGATAACGGGCGGATTTCTCAGGTTTTTACTAGATGTGAACACTTTTCACATTCTCCCGTGCGATATGGCTCATAGACCTCCCTTCATACTAAATCGTAAGGTCCTAGCTCATGTCGAATGCACTAAAGCCTTCTAAAAATTCACTAATCGATAACTAATACTTCAATTGTACAGTTGCTTACTGGCTATTACATCAACTTAGAAGCTTCTTCTGTGTTCTACTATGGTGCTTTTAGTGTCTCCGCATACCGCAACACGCGACATAAGTTTGCACACGATAAATGTAACCGTTTCAGAGGGAAAACGGCCAATGTGACGATCTGGCATTACGTCGATTCGAAAGCAGATGACGAAAACGGGCGGATTTCTTAGGTTTTTACTGCACATAAAAACTTCTCACTTTCTCCCGTGCAACGTGGCTGCCAGACCTCCCTTCATGCCAAATCTTAAGGTCCTAGCTCATGTCCAAGGCACCAAAGCCGGCTAAAAATTCAATAATCGATAACTAAAACTTGAATTGTACTGCTTCTTACTGGCTATTACACCAAATTAAAAGCTTCTTCTGTGTTTTACTATGGTGCTTTTAGTGTCTCCGCAAACCGCAGCACGCTACATAGCTATGCAAACAATAAATGTAACCGTTTCAGAGAGGAAACGGCCAATGTGACGATCTGGCATTACGTGGATTCGAAAGCAGATGTGAAAACGGGCGGATTTCCTTGGTTTTTAGTACATATGAACACTTTTCACATTCTCTCGTGTAACGTGGCTGCCAGACCTTGTTTAATGCCAAATCTTAAGGTAGTCGGTAATTTCACTGGCACCAAAGCCGGCTAATAAATCATCTACATCTACATCTACATGACTACTCTGCAATTCGCATTTAAGTGCTTTTCAGAGGGTTCATCAAACCACAATCATACTATCTCCTACTGTTCCACTCCCGAACAGCGAGCGGGAAAAACGAACAGCTACACCTTTCTGTTCGAGCTCTGATTTCTCTTATTTTATTTTGATGATCATTCCTACCTATGTAGGTTGGGCTCAACAAAATATTTTCGCATTCGGAAGAGAAAGTTGGTGACTGAAATTTCGTAAAAAGGTCTCGCCATGACGAAAAACGTCTATGCTGTAATGACTTCCATCCCAACTCGTGTATCATATCTGCCACACTCTCTCCCCTATAACGCGATAATACAAAACGAGCTGCCCGTTTTTGCACCCTTTCGATGTCCTCCGTCAATCCCACCTGGTAAGGATCCCACACCGCGCAGCAATATTCTAACAGAGGACGAACGAGTGTAGTGTAAACTGTCTCTTTAGTGGACTTCTTGCATCTTCTAAGTGTCCTGCCAATGAAACGCAACCTTTGGCTGGCCCTCCCGACAATATTATCTATGTGGTCCTTCCAACTGAAGTTGTTCGTAATTTTAACATCCAGGTACTTAGTTGAATTGACAGCCTTGAGAATTGTACTATTTATCGAGTAATCGAATTCCAACGGATTTCTTTTGGAACTCATGTGGATCATCTCACACTTTCCGTTATTTAGCGTCAGCTGCCACCTGACAAACCATACAGCAATCTTTTCTAAATCGCTTTGCAGCTGATACTGGTCTTCGGATGACCTTACTAGACGTTAAATTACAGCATCATCTGCGAACAGTCTAAGAGAACTGCTCAGATTGTCACCCAGGTCATTTATATAGATCAGGAACAGTAGAGGTCCCAGGACGCTTCCCTGGGGAACACCTGATATCACTTTAGTTTTACTCGATGATTTGCCATCTATTACTACGAACTGCGACCTTCCTGACAGGAAATCACGAATCCAGTCGCACAACTGACACGATACCCCATAGCTCCGCAGCTTGATTAGAAGTCGCTTGTGGGGAACGGTGTCAAAAGCTTTCCGGAAATCTATAAATACGGAATCAACTTGAGATCCCCTGTCGATAGCGGCCATTACTTCGTGCGAATAAAGAGCTAGCTGCGTTGCACAAGAGCGATGTTTTCTGAAGCCATGCTGATTACGTGTCAATAGATCGTTCCCTTCGAGGTGATTCATAATGTTTGAATACAGTATATGCTCCAAAACCCTACTGCAAACCGACGTCAATGATATAGGTCTGTAGTTAAATGGATTACTCCTACTATCCTTCTTGAACACTGGTGCGACCTGCGCAATTTTCCAATCTGTAGGTATAGATCTATCGGTGAGCGAGCGGTTGTATATGAGTGCTAAGTAGGGAGCTATAGTATCAGCGTAATCTGAAAGGAACCTAATCGGTATACAATCTGGACCTGAAGACTTGCCCGTATCAAGCGATTTGAGTTGCTTCGCAACCCCTAAGGTATCTACTTCTAAGAAACTCATGCTAGCAGATGTTCGTGTTTCAAATTCTGGAATATTCCATTCGTCTTCCCTGGTGAAGGAATTTCGGAAAACTGCGTTCAATAACTCCGCTTTAGCAGCACAGTCGTCGATAACAGTACCATCGGCACTGCGCAGCGAAGGTATTGACTGCGTCTTGCCGCTTGTCTACTTTACATACGACCAGAATTTCTTCGGATTTTCTACCAAATTTCGAGACGATGTTTCGTTGTGGAACCTATTAAAGGCATCTCGCATCGAAGTACGTGCCAAATTTCGCGCGTCTGTAAATTTTAGCCCATCTTCGGGATTTCGCGTTCTTCTGAACTTCGCATGTTTTTTCCGTTGCCTCTGCAACAGCGTTCGGACTTTTTTTGTGTACCACGGGGGATCCGTTCCATCTCTTACCAATTTATGAGGTATGAATATCTCAATTGCTGTTGCTACTATGTCTTTGAATTTGAGCCACATCTCGTCTACATTCGCATAGTCAGTTCGGAAGGAATGGAAATTGTCTTTTAGGAAGGCTTCTAGTGGCACTTTATCCGCTTTTTTAAATAAAATTATTTTGCGTTTGTTTCTGATGGATTTGGAAGAAATGGTATTGAGCCTAGCTACAATGACCTTGTGATCACTAATCCCTGTATCAGTCATGATGCTCTCTATCAGCTCTGGATTGTTTGTGGTCAAGAGGTCAAGTGTGTTTTCGCAACCATTTACAATTCGCGTGGGTTCGTGGACTAACTGCTCGAAATAATTTTCGGAGAATGCATTTAGGACAATCTCGGAAGACGTTTTCTGCCTACCACCGGCTTTGAACAAGTATTTTTGCCAACATACCGAGGGTAGGTTGAAATCCCCACCAACTATAACCGTATGAGTTGGGTATTTATTTGTTACGAGACTCAAACTTTCTCTGAACTGTTCTGCAACTGTATCATCGGAGTCTGGGGGTCGGTAGAAGGAGCTAATTGTTAACTTAATTCGGCTTTTAAGTATAACCTCCACCCACACCAATTCACACGGAGTATCTACTTCGACTTTACTACAAGATAAACCACTACTGACAGACACAAACACTCCACCACCAATTCTGCCTAATCTATCTTTCCTGAACACCGTCTGAGACTTCGTAAAAATTTCTGCAGAACTTATTTCAGGCTTTAGCCAGCTTTCTGTACCTATAACGATATCAGCTTCTGTGCTTTCTATTAGCGCTTGAAGCTCAGGGACTTTTCCAGCGCAACTACAACAATTTACAACTATAATTCCGACTGTTCCTTGATCCAAGCACGTCCTGTAATTGCCAAGCACCCTTTGACATTGCAGCCCATCCCGCACTTTCCCGAGGCCTTCTAACCTAAAAAACCGCCCAGTCCACGCCACACAGCCTCCGCTACCCGTGTAGCCGCCAGCTGAGTGTAGTGAACTCCTGACCTATTCAGCGGAACCCGCAACCCCACCAGCCTATGGCGCAAGTCAATGAATCTGCAGCCAATAAGGTTGCAAAACCGTCTGAGCCTCTGATTCAGACCCTCCATCCGGCTCTGCACCAAAGGTCCGCAGTCGGTTTTCTCAACGATGCTGCAGATGGTCAGCTCTGCCTTCATCTCGTAAGAAAGACCGGCAGCCTTCACCAAATCAGATAGCCGCTGGAATCCAGAGAGAATTTCCTCTGATCCAAAGCGACACACGTCATTAGTGCCGACATGTGCCACCACCTGCAGCTGGCTGCACCCTGTGCTCTTCATGGCATCCGGAATGACCCTTTCCACATCAGGAATGACTCCTCCCGGAATGCACACGAAGTGCACACTGGATTTCTTCCCCTCCTTAGCCGCCGTATCCCTAAGGGGCCCCATTACGCGCCTAACATTGGAGCTCCCAACTAATCGATAACTAAAACCTGAATTGTACTGTTTCCTACGGGCTAATTACATCAACCTAGAAGCTTCCTCTATGTTCTACTGTGTTGTTTTTAGTGTCTCAGCATTCCTTAGCACGCGACATAAGTTTGCAGACGATAAATGTAACCGTTTCAGAGAGAAAAGCTGCCAATGTAACGCTCTGGCAATACGTCGATTTGATAGCAAATGACGAAAACGGGCTTATTTCTTAGGTTTTTACTACATATGAACACTTTTCACATTCTCTCGTGTAACGTGGCTTTTAGGCCTCTCTTCATGCAAAATCTTAAGGTCGTCGGTAATGTCAAGGCACCAAAGCCGGATAATAAGTCAATAATCGATTACTAAAACTTAAAGTTTAGTGCTTCTTACTGGCTGATTACATCAACTTATAAGCTTCTTCTGTGTTTTACTGTGTTGCTATTAGTACCTCCACATAGCGCAGCACACAACATAAGTTTTCAGACGATGAAGGTAACCACTTCACAGAGAAATTCCAAATTCTGTGTCTGTGTCTACTGCCTGCTCATATTGTTTAAAGCAGGTTGCTCTAAATGCCCAGTGGATCTGATTCCCTTGATACCCATTCTAAACAATCTCGGATTGGGAAAGACCAAGCTCTGCTTATACTTATAGTCTGAGAAGTTGACATATCTTAGACAGTAAAATATGATGGTTAAAGATGTCCACTGAGTATTCCCATATACACTGAAGTTAGCTTTGAACAACAAATTATTAATTGGCCACCTACTCTTGACTCAATAGCTACTAAGATCTTTCACTGGTGAAGGAGGTGACAACGTTGTTACGTCCATTAGAGGCTTCTGTAGTTTGCTGAGAATGATGTGATATAATTGTGCCTTGTGATTTTCTGTGGAGTTCCAGAGTAAGTTCTACACTGGTGCAGGACATCCATTATTGCTGTTCTCATTCGAGGCAATCCTGGATTCTAAATCTCAAGCACCAGAGGATTAGAAACAGCAATGCAACCTCTGTCTTCCTGGCTGTCCACTATTTCAAAGTGCTGTGGTTGACAGTCTCTTCTCATTGTGCAGTGCTTGTAGATTATTGTAAATGGATAAACTGCAATATTTAGAACATCTCATTCTAAACTTTCTAAAGAACGAGACTTTTCTGTCACGACCACTTTTTGTGTGAGGTGATAAATACCAGGAATTTGGTTGTATTTTGAGAACCTAATGGTGACATACATTAGTGTCTGTGTAAATTAATGGAACTGGATTTTTCCTGAGGTCGGCAGTTTTCCGAAGGTCGGCGTTTTCCAACGAGGTCGGCGTTTTACCCCGAGGTCGACGTTTTTCCCTCGAGGTCTGCGTTTTTCCCCGAGGTCGGCGTTTTTTCCCTAGGTCTGCGTTTTTGCACTGAGGTCGGATCGGCGACTTTTTCCCCGAGGTCTAGAAATCTATCGGTATATTGAAAATCCAACGTATTTTGATGTATATCGAACTATACTGATATGTCAAGTCAACTTGAAACATATATCCGACCACTAGATATCGGTATTTATCGAGATAGCGATATATTTCGATATACCTATTTATTTCGAGAATCGTTTTCTTAGGGGTACAGATTTTTTTCAAGACGTCCATTCTTTCCCATTATCGATTCATTTCGATATATCGACTTATGTCGAAGCACTCATTATATCGAGATGTCGATTTATTTCGAGATATCTATCTATATTGAGGCATCCATTTATTTCGAGGTATCAATTGATTTCGAAGTATCCGTTTATGTCGAGATATCGATTTAGTTTGATATACCGAAACAAATCGTGTTGTCTGTTTATTTCGAGCTATCGATATATTATTCCATGTATCGGTGTACTTCAGATATCGATTCCTTTCGAGATATCGATATATTTCAAGAAACCTCTATATCTCAAGTAATCCATAAATTTCTAGATATTGTATTTTTAGAGATATCTTTATATTACTTGGTACCAATATATTTCAAGATATCGATATATTTCTATACCTCGATTTATCTCGAGAGGTCCGTGAGATTCGAGATATCGATCTATATGGTAAGCTGAAATGCGTCTAGATGTCGATATATTTCGGGATATCTAATCATTTCGATGTAGCTGTCTTTTGGAGGTGTCGATTTATTTCGAAGTTTCGATTTTTTTCATGGTGTCGATTTATTTCGAGGTTGCGATTTATTTCGGGTTGGCGATTTATTTCTGGGTGTGGATTTATTTCGAGGTGTCGATATATTTCGAGGTGACGATATATTTCGACGTTACTTGTCAACTGCATCAGCTTAGAACCTATTTCGTACAGAGTGGTGCGACTGCATACCTCAGAAGGCGACATTGATATCCAGACGATGAATGTAAACGTTTCCGAGAGAAAAGCGTCCAATGTGACGAATTGGCACTACGTCATTATGAAAACAAATGACGGAAACGTGAGGTTTCTGCCACTCAAAGTGCTGCCAACTTTCACCCCACCCCCTCCTCACTCTCCCCAGTCGTGGCGATCAGCTGGTGTGATAGAAATGGACACAGGAAAGTAATAACGTTCCATGAAATCCCATTCTAGGGAGGTTCAAGGGTAAATGTTCCAGACGGTTTATTTGCATTAAGACACGCATACTGGACATCTACAATGTCACATCTGCCAGATCGTTTCTATTGTCAGCAGTGGAAAACAAAACAGCGTACTGAAAAAGCCATAGTGAGACGCGGTTTTTGGTAGACGAAATAATTGGAATACTCTAGGCACTGATAATGATGATCTAATGAGAATTCTGGTATTGTTTTGAAAGATGCATTTAAATATGCATTGAACGTAGCTCCAAATTATTTTGAGAATTATAATTGCGGTATGATGGATCTACATTGGAGATTTGGTAATGCAAAACATTTCGATCTGAGAGTACTTTACGTGATGGAACGGCATTGACCTTGTGTGTCATTAGGGTAAAGTTAATTTGCCGCCATTAACATAAAATTTATCCGCCATTAACATAAAATCTATTTTTCAGCTTACTTCAATAAGGACTCACTTCAGATGATTGGACAACTAAAGAGAACTCAAACCGTTATTTTAATAGTATTCGTAGGTCCAATGCAGCATTTACCGTGGACAGTCCCTGAGTCAAGACTGTCAGTTTTATGTAGGGAGCACTCCTTTAAGAAAGCACTCCGTGTTCAGGCCACAAGTGGCCAATCAGGACCATCCGACCGCCACGTCATTCTCACTGAGGGTGGAGGAGGAGCTGGCTCTCCCACTCGTTGTGGTAGTTTCCTTTGATTGGAGCCGCTACTATTCGGTCGAGTAGTTCCTCAATTGGCATCGCAAGGCTGAGTGCAACCCGAAAAATGGAAACAGCGCATAGCGGCCCGGATGGTCACCCATCCAAGTGCCGACCACGCCCGAAAGTGCTAAACTTCAGTGATCTGACGGGAACCGGTGTATCCACTGCGGCAAGGCCGTTGCCCCTACCACTTTTACATGATATTTTTGATCGTAGATCAGGTCTGATGGCTGGAAAGAATGGACATTTACCATGTTATGCACATTTATATTTTCACTACGTCGACACAGCTGGTCCAATTTCGACCAGCGGTGATGGTAGCCATAATGATCGAGCCAAGCATCCTGTGTACATTGGTTGCACCCAAGTGTGTGGGGATCACAGCATTCGTGACATTTAAATTTGTTACTTCTTTGCTACTATATTCGCAATAAATTTTGCAGACAGTATCCGCATATGACGCTGAATGCACCTACAAAATTATATCATTGTACGACACATGTTTCAGGAGATACGTCATAAAAACTCAGGACAAGGCCAGACGCTGCATAGTACGGACGTGGACGCACAGCTGTAAATAAATGCCTGGTCAACACCAAGCTCTTCCGCTAGTCATCTATAAAGATAAAAAATCCCCAATATTGTCCACCAGCATATTTTTGAAAAACCTTTATTTTGTCATCCATTTTTTTTTTCCTGTAAAAATCGTAAAAGCCGCATCATTGTGTTTTTAAAAATCGTTTCCTATTGTCATCTCTTTTTATGTATTTTAAACCATTTATCGCTTGTGTAACCTGTGGCTACAAGTCCATTCCCTTTATGGGGTAATCGAAATAATGAACAACGGAAAAAAGTGTGGGTCAATTTCTTCCTCATTTTTCGGAACTTTTGATAATAGTAAATCGTTGGCTCTTTGAGGGCGTGGTAGGTACATACAAGAGATTAGTGTAAGATTAGAATTTGGGTTAGATACAGTGCCAGGAGGTTCTGTTTCTATCTGGCTAGCTTCAAAGTACTTCACCATCTACTAAGTGATGCGTTTCATTGTGAATGGTGTGGTCTGTGCTAGGTCTACCCTTTACTCCACAATGCTGTTCCTTCGATGCTATTAAAACCAGGATGTTATCAAAATATATGCACAGTGGCAGACTGGAGTCTGCAGAAATATTTCCAGTGGTGGGGAGGGGGGAAGGCGCGTCGGGGCTGGAGTGCATGATTCTGAAACTGGCACTCTGTGTACAAATCAGCTGGTCAGTTACGAGGTGCATCAAGCTACAAGACCCTAACTCTATAAGCGCTACAACTGGTCAAAGCTAAGGTTTAGCAGTATTGTGGAGAATTCTTATCTGGAAGAGTATGAGTATACTGTAACGAATAAAAACTCTTTACTCCAGATTCCAAGGATGGTTAGGGGCGACGGGTGAAAGTGCCCTTTTGCCTATCCTCCCCTCCCCACCTCCTCCCCTCCCCCTCCCCTTCCCCCTCGCGGACGCCAATGGCTGGCCCGTTCATTTTGAGAACATCAGAGTTGCAGTAACCTTTCTGAGAAACTGTTCTAGATGTCCTTGCGCGTCAATCTTACCACTCACAACAGCAGTGGGAATGTCGGTTATCGCTCAAACAACTGGTTTTCGGCTCTTATCAGTTTCCCAGCCTCACTTTAACCTAATTGTTAAAGCCCGTCACAATACCAGTTCTTGTAATAACCGATTTTCAGTATTTTATTTACATTATTTCCTCTTGTAAACGTAGAAATCAAACAAAGATAAAAATTTTTACTTTCTCAGTTTCTTGATAAATGGAATCAAAACGTCAAATACATTTATGATGACCTGCAGCCGTCCAGAACGAAATTAGAATTATATTAATACCGTCAGCTGCTCACGGGTGTCGATATATATCAACGGGGACAGGTGACAATGTGTGCCTGTCTGGGACTCGAACCCGGGATCTCCTGCTTACATGGCAGGCTCTCTGCCCATCTGAGCCACCGAGGGCACAGACGATAGTGTGACTGCAGGTACTATCTCGCGCACGCTTCCCGCGAGACTCACATTCTCACCTTCCATGTCCACGCACTACATTCGTAGTGTCCCACACCAACACATTCATTACTCGTGGAACACATTCTTACCAAGTCCCGTAACAGTTCGGGGAATACTTGTGCATCTTCACAGAAGAAGGTCATGGCTGGTATTGCCAGAACCATATACTTATATGGATATGGACATGTCTTCCACGAGGAATGAGTGTGTTGGAGTGGGACTCTACGACTGTAGTGTATGGACATTCAAGGTAAGAATGTGAGTCTCGCAGGAGGCGTGCGCGAGATAGTCCCTGCAGTCGAACCATACACTGTGCCCTCGGTGGCCATAGATGCATAGAGCGTCTGTCATTTTAGCAAGAGATCCCGGGTTCGAGTCCCGGTCGTGGCACACATTTTCACTTGTCCACGTTGATATTTATCAACGCCCGTGAGCAACTGACGGTATTAATATAATTCTAATTTCTTTAAATTAAATAGTCCAATAAAACTTTGTCCGCTGTTCGCTGTTTCTCTCAAAATATAGCGAGTACTTCTATACCACAGAAAACTGCCAGTATTATCCTACTGATTTTAGTTTTTAGAACTCTGCTCAAAAATTATATTTAAATCGGTTATCACAGCACTATGCGGGCATTACGTATAATCCAGCGATAAAGAGTGAAAACTGCGGCAGGAGAACTCTCTTTTTCGTTTTAATTTCTCTGTTAACGGCTAAAAGCAGATAACGTAGACACAGGCAGCAGATCAGGCACTTTCTAATTTTATCCCGAACTATGAATGATTTGTAAAATTTTAACTTTTTTCCTTGTATGATGTCGCAAGTCGACCAAATCGACCATTGTGCTTCACTCGTACTGCATATCGTAAAATACTTCCAGGCTTCCAGATGGTGCCATTCTGTGTTACAACTGACGTTCGACAACAGCGAGAAACTGCGTCCATTCTCGCGCACTGCTTGTATAACAGGCACAGTATTGTCTCGGCAATGTTGGACCAATTCACTTGTTGCTCGTTTCTATCAGCAGTGTTATTAAAGTGGCATACATCACTTTTCCCATTTTTTCTGTAATAACGCAGTATTTAAGAGCTATGGAAATCTTACGAATAAAAATTACTCGTCTTTTTTAAAAAAGGTTTATTTGAAAACTAAAAATTTTACTACTAATTTGGCTAATTGGTATATCTGTTTTTACGTGGTTATCAGGAAAATATAAAAAGATACTTGTTATAACCGAGAGCAAACAAATACCGAAAGACATCGGTTATTCAGAACTAAAATACCCATGTCGTTTTAACTGATCGGTTTTTCTATCTCTAAACTGCAGTGTCTCCACAGAAAAGTGTGTCGTTCCATCAATGTACATAGCAACGTTGAGATATGTATGTGTTTATGCGCAATATCGGCAAATGGAAACACGAAGAGGTAATAAGCACATGAGCGATAGAATTTATTTCACAGTCAGAAAAGTCGAGTGACAGACAAGACTGAATCACTGTAATAGAAATTATATGGAAAGCTGTGTAAAGGAAAATTTCCAGTTCTTTCGTGGATTCCAAAATTGAAGCAAATTCCGGGACATCAAGGTGACATAGTCTTATACGGATAGTATTCCATGACTAACGTAATTGGCCCACATACTGTACTGGTATACTGATAATATTACACTACTAAGGTAATTTACCTGAAATAATTTACAAACATGTTACTATAACATTCGCTACTACTCATTACGCTAATTGACCTTCAGCCATTAAGCGCAAGCGCAGATCTCAGTTATGATACGTGCGCCATCCAAAAATTTATCAAGGTGGTAACTCAACACAACTACAAACGATCATTGTGTGCAAAATAAATAGAACACCTCATAAGAAGAACATGACGGGTTTGAATCATTCCCACCGCAAAGGATGGAAAAATCAGGCTTGCACATAAGACCACTTGATAACTAACCAGAAATTCAGATTAGTTGTAGCTTCGGTGACAATCGCCTTTTTTACATTTTCCCCGTAAACTAGATAATTATGAAACGTAACAACTACTCTAAAATATCTGCAGCAACGGACTTGCCGCGGAGGTGGCATCGGTTCACGTGAGATCACCGAAGTTAAGTGCGTTGTCGGGCGTTGAAGGCACTTGGATGGGTGATCATCCAGGCCGCCTCATGATGCCAATCGAGGAGCTACTCGACCCAATAGTAGCGGCTCCGGTCAAAGAAAACCATCATAACGACCGGGAGAACAGTGTGCTGATCTCCGCCCCTCCTGTTCACATCCTCCACAGATGATGACACAGCGGTCGGATGGTGCTGTCCCAGTAGGTCACTCGTGGCCTGAAGACGGAGTACTTATAAAGCAACTACTCTCCAGTGGATGGTCGAACTACTGAGACCTTGATGCCTGGCATCAATAACAGATGGCAGCACAAGAGGTTGGCTTACGCCTACTGCCGAATTTTGCGATCTGTCGTAAGCCTGCGTAAGCACGTGGGGCCTTCCGTCTTAAGTGCAAGCATATCCATTGCGTTTTCTGCCGCGCGACTTGAGTGGAATGTTTCATTATTTCTGAAATATTATAGAAATGTTTTTCGTTGTATATCCTCACCATCGGTACTGAATTTACTGTAAAATTACTTGCTCACTTTTCGGAACTTCCGTTCATAGTAAATCGATACTATTTGAAGCCGTGGTAGACACGAGTCTAGTGTGCTTCACCTTCAGCACCTTCTGTGTCAGTCTCGGTTCCTATGTCCCTGATTTCACAACGAACAGTTCGTTGTCTACTGAGTATACTGTCTGTTGCACGACACTATCCCTCCCACGCTGCTAAATGTAGGTCGTCGGCAAAATATGACTGCAGTGGAACAAGGGCGTCTGCAGAAATTTCCCCAGGAGGTGGTAGTGGCATTGTTAGTGGTGTGTGTGTGTGTGTGTGTGTGTGTGTGTGTGTGCGTGTGTGTGTGTGTTTGTGTGGAGGCCATTACTATGAAATTCACACAGTCCAGACCGCCAAGGAAAATAAACCTTGAGATTTGGAAAGGTTGTTGATCTTATACCGCTTATACTGCATATTTCGAAATTCCACCTCTAAGGGGGATACACAGGAAATGAAAGGATTTTTGAAACATGTAGCTATTAAGGTAATTTTGAAGCTAGGCAGACAAAAATTTGTATCTGGTTTCTAGGTCAGAAATAAAGAAATATGTGTTCCAGTATTATTGGGAATTTAACCTCTATGAGGTGAAATAGTAGGTGAACATTTTATCTTGAGATAAAAAATTATGGAAGGACTATGGAAGTATTTTTAAGGCTATATCTACGAAAATTGGTATTTGACTTCAAGGTTACAAATAAGAAAATACGTATTTTCGTGTTTTTGGAAGTTCAACCCCTAAGGGGATGAAATAGAGTGAGCTGGTGCGTTTCTGGCGCCAGTTTCCGTCGATCGATGTTTCGATCTTTGAGTCGCGGTCCAGAGGACACTGCTCGCTAACCGACTGTAGTAGTTCTCTGTGCGGCCCAACATCGGGCTTACCGCGCTTACACTGGACACAGTTGCCAACAAATCGCATGCCATCGCCATATAGGTTGGGCCAAAACATGTGTTCCCGAACTCTGTTCAAGGTCTTGTAGAACCCCAAATGATCCCCTACCGCCGAATCGTGGAAATATCTGAGTGCCATGCTAACTCGTTCCTGTGGAATACAGACCTTCCCTTCACCACGGTTGTCTTCCCCTTTACACAAGACACCACCCCCCCCCCCCAACCCCACCCCCCGAAGACCTCGCCATCCGCCAACTGCTGCCGAATCGGTCCCCACCCGGGGTCCTCTCCTGTTTGCCGGCTAAGTCGCAGAAGAAGCCGGGTGTCTCGGAGAGAAGGAAATTGACCCCCAGATCCGGCTCCACGTGGCCCTTGCCTTCCCCAGACTCTGCCGCGAACATACGGATAAGAGCGTCGCCAATTTATTGTCTCTGCCACTAATATGGTGAACCTGGAGATAAGTCTCGTCATCTTAACTTCGGTATGATTTTTAGCGATCTTATTAATCAAAGTTTAAGGGCTGGCACTGGCCAAGTAACTCATGGAGGCTCATTGGTTTCAGTCCAGTTGTATTGCTCACCTGTTCTCCAGATAGGGTTGTGTAGTTTATGTCTCAGAAAATTGTCTGCTCTTGATGTGTGTTGTGTTAGAGATAACTGGCAGCGGTCGACGCTAGCATACTGGGAGCAGAGCACCACGGCGGCAGAGAGATATTTGAGGCCATGTCCTCTCCTTTACATCTTGGGTTATGTTGTCACTTTTGCGTGATTCCATCTTTCCGGTGCTGAACTATAGCATCCAAAGTTCAATTGCATTGCCATGTTGAGTATATTTCCATGTCATTCTCTGCCTCGTGGATCTCTTGTATTGATTTGAATCCTTGGTCTGCTCGCGTCTATCGCCAATTCACACGAAATATTGAAGCAACCTTATTTTAAGGGTATTGTCATATAGTCATGTTCTAGTTGTAATCATTCTAAGAATATTGTTGATTAATCAACTGAGTAAGTAAATTTGAAGGTCCGTTTAGTCAAAATTAAAGGACCCCCTTAATTGTTTTAGTCATTTTTATACAGTTTTGTTTAGGAAAGTTGGCAAGCCGAACGTTAAATATCTGTATTCTTACGCTTAATCTGTTTCTCCCCTGATTGCAAGTAGTGAGAGTTCTGCTATGAATTTTATGGACATTTGTGCTATTTAAGTAAAGCTTTACCTAAGTATATATACCTAGTCATATTCAAATTTCAAGTTTTACGGGTCTCGTTCCACTTAACGAAATTTATTTATTATTTGTCCAACTGATCTGGCCTTGTGATTTTATAATGCTTTTGATTGTAATAAAATATGTAGCAACTACAACGGATTACTATTGTGATTTTGGTGTGTCACTACCATACCCCATATCACAGAGGATGAAATGTTTCATGAAATATATGAAAACCTGTTTTTGATACATTCAACGATTAAGAGGGTGGAATATAGGATGTAATGTTTTATGAAAGTATTTCAGTGCGAAAGAGTTTTTAAAGCGAAATCTATGAATATTGTGTTATAGAAAACTACGTGTTTCACTGTTTTTGGAACTACAACCTCCAAGAAGGTGCAATAGGGGCACAGGTTTCACTGACCCATAGCCTTCCAGCCCAACCTGCAAAGTATACGGACTTGAAATTTGATGAAGGTGTAAATCTTACGCTGAAAGCATCATTTAAGAAGAGATTGTTCGAAATTTCACTCCTATGGGGGTGAAACATGGGTTGAAAGTCTTTTTTTTTAAATATGTCCCTATGTCCCTATTGAAGCTATAACTACAAAACTACGAAAATTGACATTTGGTGTCTCAGTCAGATACAAAAAAGAAACAGGTTTTTAGCATTTTCCGAAATTCTTCCATTGGGGGATAAAATAATTAGTGAAGATTTTTTGAAAATAAATCATTATTAAAGAACTACTGAAGCATTTTTATAGCTACATCTATGAAAATAGGTATTTGACATCTCGGTTGGATGTAAAAAAAAATGTGTTTCGTTGCTTTTGGAAATTTAACTCACTAATAGAGTGAAATAGGGGATGTAATGTTTTATGAAATATTTCACTATGAAAGCATTTTTAGAATTAAATGGATGAAGATTTGAATTTGGCTCCTCGGCTCTAAATAGAAGAATACGTGTTTAATTGTTTTTGAAAACCCAACCCCTAAAGGGTGTGAGATGTTTCAGAAAATGGTTCATTATGAAAGGATTGCTAAATATATCTGACAATTCGTATTCGGCTAATATGTTACAATTTTTAAAAACTACATGTTTTTCTGGTTTTGGAACTTCGAGCATAAGGGGATGAAAATTTTAATGAAATATTTATTGCGTTATATTAAAATATTTTAAATCTGCATCTATGAAAACCGGTATTTCACTTCTCAATTAGATATAAAGAAATATGCGTTAGGGAATGAAAGACTGTACGGAGATATCACCACAAGAATACAAACGGCTTGATTAACAAAAACCTTGGACTCCAGCTGTCAGCATTGCTTTTTGATCATTCAGTAAAAGACCATGCCTCAACGGCGCTAAGTTTAGAAAGTTTAGAAAGTGTTGCAGTTTATAAAAGACATAAAAAAACGATTAAAGAAAAAAATTCTTTGCAGACCATGAACGGTCTACGCAAGTAAAGAAGCGGATGATAAGCTAGCTCTTTATGCAAATGAGTTGGTCACTTTAAGTTCCGAGACATGTCATGCAGCAGGAACGGAATCCTATAGTTGCTACGATTGGCTAAAGGAAAAGTTTTGCAGAATCACTCGAAATCACTTCTGCAAGTGGCTAAGAATCTCGTAATGAATAAAAATTCTGTACTGAGAATTCCAAGGTGGGAGAGGCGAGATTCCTCCCCCCCCCCTTCCCCCTCCTCACAATGCTATCCTTCTTTACCTACAGCAAAAAATAAATAAATAAATTAATAAATAAAACTAGAGAAATTTCTACTGTGAAACTATTTGCATACAAGAGAACGGCCCTTGAAATTTAACTCTTCAAAGTTTTAAGCCCTGCTCATTCCGGATATTGATTAGAAAGTGTTAATCCACATGTGAAACCTGAGTATATAATCCCTGTGACATTTGATCAACGGTGTTCCATAAGGACAGGTTCTCATTCAAAACGTTCGAAAATTCAATTTCTTTGTAGTTGCATTTTTTAAAGGTGTACTTGTCTAGACTCTTGGAACAGAAAGTTTTTTTTTTAATCCGTGCTTTACAAAAGTTTCTACAGTCCATTGTTTGAAGCAGTGTCACGGCTGCCATGAGCCGCGCGGGGTACCCGCCATGTGTCCAACGCCTTGTCACGGTTCGCGCGGCTCCCCCTGTTGGAGGTTCGAGTCCTCCCTCGGGCATGGTTGTGTGTGTGTTGTCCTTAGCATAAGTTACTGTAAGTAGTGTGTAAACATAGGGACTGATGGTTCAAATGGCTCTGAGCACTTTGGGACTTAACATCTGAGGTCATCAGTTTCCTAGAACTTAGAACGACTTAAACCTAACTAAATTAAGGACATCACACACACCCATGCTCGAGGCAGGATTTGAACCTGCGACCGTAGCGGTCGCGTGGCTCCCGACTGAAGTGCCTACAACCGCTCGGCCACATCGGCCGGTCTATCATGTATTCTAGAAGAGCTGTACGGTCGTCAGTGGCGCCTGTTCTTTCTAGAACAGTTACTATCTTCATATCTATGGTTAAACGTCACCCAGCCATTGACCTTCGTCTGTGCGAATGCGCACAGGCTACCGGAAATCTTACGGGAATCGTCACCTTAGTGTGAGCCAGTAATGAGTGGATGGACAAATACCTATTAAGTACATTACGTAATCGGATTGTGGGCGGTTCGGGGTGTGAGTCTCACGGGAAGCGTGCGAGGGATAAATTCCTGCAGTCGTGCTGTTCATTTGTGCCCTCGATAGCTCAGATGGATTGAGCGTCTGCCTTGTAAGCAGGAGATCCTGGGTTCGAGTCCCAGTAGCGGCACACTTTTCAGCGGTCCCCATCGAAGTATATCAACAACACCTGTCGGCAGCTGAGGGTTTCAATTAATTATCAGTTGTGTAGGTGATTCGATGAACCCTTTGCCAGGCACTTAAATGTGTTTTGCAGGGTATCCATATAGATGTAGATGATAACTCGTCCCGTGTCGCACGTGCTCAAAATGATTCATACTGCAGAATGCATGCAAACATACTCACCGAAAATACGGACGAATATCAAGTGCAGGCTGCCGAGTGCTGCATATCCAGCTTTGACAGATCGGCTTTTCCTGCCAAGAAGAACAGGAAGTTGCTGTCTAGGAACAATCAGAGGTAGAGGAAGGGTTGATAAATACTCCTTGACTTGCAGACTAAACGTAAATAACGAAAATACATTTTTGGTAAAAATTGGTCAAAACATAATCGGTTGCCCTCCGTATTGGATTAGCTGTTTTGAATATTGAAAATCTGACTTCAGATTCGTTTTCAGCGACATTAAAAATATATATGTAACACTCAGTTCATGCAAATCGAAGTAATAATATAACTAAATGTTTTCCCTAAACTTTGAACACATTTTTTTCGGGTAACTATTTTCTCAGAACGGCATGCAGCATAAATTAAAAGTGGTTCGTTCTCTTAACATCTACCTCTGACCCCTAAAAGTAAACACTTTTCTTAGGAACTTATAGCTATAATATGACATTTGTTAATATTAACTAATTTTTGTGTAGGCATAAGGAGTGAAACAAACCCTCAAAAATCGAACTCAAAGTTCGAATTAGCACTGTATCGTTAAATTTAAGGTTGTTTCATTGCGGTTAGGTATACGCTCCCATAAATTTTATGTTTTATCGACTGATGTTATCCATTTTCAATTTCAGAGGAATAATGTAGTATCAACTGATGTTACCCATTTTTGAATTCAGGTAACATATGAGGTGCCACACTGCACGCGCTCTGCGTACTCCAGTCTCGCAGGCCCTTGATCAAATCATAATTACGGGCGCCATTTTTTATTGAAAATCTAAAATTAAGCTCATAGTATTATCACTCGTAATTCCCAAACAGATCTTTCGAATGTATTTTCATTGTCTCAAAAAGAATTTCAAATGTACCCTTTTTTGCTCATTTGTATGAGAACCTGGCCGTAACGCCGGAATATAGTCACGAGATTTTTTTTCAGAGACGCTGTACGTTCGCGAGAAGACTTTCGTTCTGCGCGTGTCGAAGGACATTCCTCAGATATTACTGTGTGTGTGCTACTCAGTCGTGCCATTTAAGTGTACATCTTTGCATAGTTTTCCTTTCACGATGTAAACAGTGTTCCGCTCAGTTGCTAACTGGCCAGTGAGTGGTTCCGAAGGTATCGGATGTGCGGTACGTTCGGTCTGCTAGGACAACAGCAGACTAGCGTGGTGCGATGGCAGAAGCAGACACTGAGGGAGCTAGCTGCTGGGACGCCAGCGAACAATTTATGCCAAGTAAGACGAAGAGGACTATTCCTATATTACGAGCCGTCTCAAAAGTGTTTACCATTGGTAAATCTTGCTGTTGAGTCTGACAAAACTGGCAGTTTTGCCTAGAGATACATTAGAGAGAGCTACAGGAAATCCCTCCACCCCCCTCAATGAATTTTTGGTTGTGATGACAGGCCGATTGGTAGTGTAGCCCGAGATCTAAGTTAGGTTGGAAGGTGGTAATTTGATTGAGAGTTGTTTACGCCAACGATTATGAATGCCGACTAAACGTTGTGCGAGCAGATTGCCCTGTAGCGTAGCCTAGCGTTTCCGTCCGCGCCACATTTAACACACTTTCTCTAACTGTGTACAAAAGTCTCACAACAGCCACGATAACTACGTTTCTGGTGGGGGGAGGGTAGAGTCCACTATGTAACTTTCACTGCAAATTTTAGTAACCGCATAAACTAACCGAAATAGAAGCGTAATTTTAACTATATTTCCTTTTGTGGGAAAATAATGGTTCTCCTCTTTCGGCAGCACCTGTAATATGTAGGCGACTTATTAGTTTTTTTTAACTCTGAATCATGATCTCAATAGACGCAGTGCTTTTTTTACGTTACTTGATTTGTGGTCTATAGTAAACAATGCAACGAATTGGTAAATTCTTTGAAGTTTGACGTGTGTTACATAGACGACGTCTGCTATGTTCGTAAGGCCAAGTTTGCATATATTCGGTGTCTGTTTTTTTGGCCATGTACTGTATAATTAAAGGGAGGAGGATTATGTTCAAGGAGCAGTGCATCAGCAGTCTATGGAGAAATTGAGAATTTGGATCTAAAGAACGGCATGCTCGGGCAGTTCGTGCTATTCTGTTGACCACTGTGTAATTCGGACACAGTGATCATTGCCTCTCCCTCGTAACCAGGGGACTCGGGTGCTAATCCTGGTCTGGCACAAATTTTCAACAGTGCCCATTGACTAAAGTCTGTGCCCATTGTCAGCTAATGTCATTGTTTCGGTGTTAAATTGTATTTTGTTCACGATACGTAGTTTGGCTTTTTCATGGATAACAGCTTTGAAAAGCGTACAGGTTATATTGATATTTGCTCGTCGTTAGTCCAAGGCAACTATAGCGATTTATAAACACAGTTGTAGTTCGTATTAAGCCTACATACGTAATTGTGTCCTGTGTTTCTTTACCAAGAACTACTTCGTAAGTAATTCCCTGTAGTGGTATTTTGTTTTAGTATTTTGTTTAAATATTTATAGACTGCAGGCTTGGATGAAATATGAAACACATGTCCGAAGTTCCTGTTGATACTGCAGATACTGTTTCATCCGTACTAGGGGCCAAAACATTTCATCTAATACAGAAGGACACAATTTGTCTCGAGATTTAGCAATTTTTCGTAATAGAGGCCTTGCTTCGATATATTTTTCTCTAATTCTTGTTTGGTTTTAATCTTAAAACACACTAACTCTTCCACCACTTATTCGATATGTGGTTTTATCCATTTCGTAGCCTAGAGTTCCTAAACGGTCGATAATATTAATGATTTCCTTTCTCAATTATATTTTCTGTAAATCTCCTGTTTATGATTATTGCTAACATGTTTCACGTTCTCACTTTTATTATTTTTATTTTTCTAGTTTTGTGCCTTGTAGCCAAATTTTCTTTGAATCTGGTTTTTAATTCTGAAATAGTAACAGTTGAAGGTCAAGAGAAGATTGCGGTCTATTTGAGGAGAGTGGCTTGGAGATTTTTTATAACAGACGTATACAGGTCATGGAGATCCTTACCTATATACATTTACTTCGAGTGTGATGTAGCCCATTCTCTTGTCATGATCTCGGCTGTATCGTAGCACATTGTCTCGGTTAGGTTGGAGATTTCTGTTGAGAGTTGCCGAAGTCAACGAAAGTGATTACAAAGTAAACACTGTGCTAACAGAACGATCTGTAGCGTAGTCCAACACGTTCTTTCTGTCCTTTTAAAGCCTCTTTTAATTAAAAATAACTAAAGCTGCAAGATACAATCACAAAAACTGTATTACGTAATAGAGTAATCCCAGACTATTGTTGTGTAAGTTGTGTGCGTACACTATTTTTTTTGTCAGTGAATATACATTTTTTTACTCATTTGCTGGGTTCCAATTTTCCCCGTTTTCTGGCAAAAAACCTTTTCCTGTGAAGGGCCCATTAGCTTGTCGGTTATATTTGTGACTTTCTCGACGGTCAGTAATTTCCTGATAGTCCATCCACCGGCGTCATTGTTAACATCGGATATAGATTTTAGTATTAGGAAGGCTAATATGAAGCTAATGCATAAGTAGGTCTAATGATTAATAAAAATAGGAATGCGGGTAAGCTACTACAAACAGCATAGTGAACGCATTGTTGTGGCCAAGATAGCCACGAATCCCACGCCTACCAAAGCCGTAAAAGTAGTCCGCAGATGATGAAGAAATTGATGAAATGTGTGATGAGATAAAGGAAATCATTCGGATAGTGATGGGAGATGAAAATTTAATATTAATGGGTGACTGGAATTCGACAGTAGGAAATGGAAGAAAAGGAAACGTAGTAGGTGAATATGGAATGGGGGTAAAAAATGAAAGAGGAAGCCGCCTGGTAGGTTTTTGCCCAGAGCATAACTTAATCATAGCTAACACTTGGTTCAAAAATCATGAAAGAAGATTGTATACGTGGAAGAGACCTGGAGATACTGCAATATTTCATATATATTATATAATGGTAAGACAGAGATTTAGGAACCAGATTTTAAATTGTAAGACATTTCCAGGGGCAAATGTGGACTCTGATCACAATATATTGATTATGAACTGTAGATTAAACTGAAGAAACTGGAAAAAGGTGGGAATTTAAGGAGATGGGACCTGAAAGAACTGACAGAATCAGAAGTTGTAGAGTGTTTCAGGAAGATCATTAGGGAACGATCTACGGGAATGGGGGAAAGTAATACAGTGTGATGAGGGATCTGAGTGGTGTACTGTCAAGGGGGAGGGGGTTCCTCAGGGATCAGTGTTGGGGCCGCTCCAGTTCCTTATTTATATAAATGATATGCCCTCAAGTATTATGGGTAACTCTAAAATATTTCTGTTTGCTGATGACACTAGCTTGGTAGTAAAGGATGTTGGGTGCAACATTGACTCCGTTTCAAGTAGTGCAGTACATGACCTCAGTCCATGGCTTGTAGAAAATAAACTAACGTTAAATCACAGTAAGCTTCAGTTTTTACATTTTCTAACACACAATTCAACAAAACCTGACGTTTTAATTTCACAGCATGGGCATATGATTGGTGAAACTGAACGGTTCACATTCCTAGGTGTTCAAATAAATAGTAAGATGTCGTGGAAAGCCCACGTTCAGGATCTTGTTCAAAGACTTAATACTGCCATTTTCACTATTGGAACGGTGCCGAAAGTGAGTGATACTTCGACAAGTAAATTAGTCTACTTTGCTTATTTCCATTCACTTATGTCGTATGGTATTATGTTTTTGGGTAACTCTTCCCATTCTAGATGGATATTTTTGGCTCAGAAACTGGAGGTTCGGGCAAAAAGTGGTGTGAGTTCACGAACCTCTTGTCGACTTCTGTTCAGGGAGTCTGGGTATTTTGACCTTGGCCTCTCAATATGTATATTCCTTATTGTCGTTTCTTGTTACCGATATTAGTTTATTTCCAACAATAAGCAGCTTTCACTCGGTTAATACTCGGGAGAAATCAAACCTCCATTTGGATCGGACTTCCTTAACTCTTGTGCAAAAATGTGTGAGTATACTGCTGCATCCATTTACAATAAGCTGCCACTCGAATTCAAAAATCTTAGCTGTAATCCACGCGCTTTCAAATCGAAACTGGAGTGTTTCCTCATGGGTCACTCCTTTTATTCTGTCGAGGAGTTAATTGAAAAATTAAGCTGATTCTCATTGTACTGCTGATAGCGTTTGCTTAAACTTATGGACTGATTTTCTCTCAGGTTCATGAACATGTATTTCTATCTGTTATTACTTTTTTGTTGTAAGTTCATGTGTCGCCCTAACCGCCAGCTGCTTCACGTCTGCTGTGCAGCGAGCTACCTTAATTTAAGTATTAACTCTATTTTTCTTACTTGTCACTTCTTCTTCCGTGTGTTTTTGCTTTTAGGAAGCTTTAATTGTCGAGTGCTAGTAATAGTGTTACATAGATTTCGTGTTTGTTTTGAATACAGTCAGAGAGAGTCCTTGTAGTCAGCCATAGTGCCAGTAGTGCTAGTGTTTGTTTTGAATACAGTCCAGAGACAGGTAGTGCTATTTTCATTGTTTTCCACAAGAAGTGGTTAGCAATCACAGTTTAGTCAGTAATCAATCGCCTTTAGTGAATTAGCAGTCTACTTAAAAGTTGATTAAGTCTCTTCGGTAAATTGATTCCTTAGGATGGATAGGATGTGTGACTGCTGTGTACGGACGCTGGCCACTCTTCGCGAACAGCTGAGCGTGTTGATGGCCGCGGTCAGCCGTCTTCAGGCTGCTGCCTCGGAGTGTAGCGGCAGTGGGGAGTCTGGTGCGTCGCATGGTGCACCCCAGGTATTAGATGCTTCACCCACTGTCCCTGCTGTCGAGAGATCTTCGCGGGTACCGGGCGCGGTTGGGCCACCCTCTCCCCAAGGGGAGTGGCGGGTTCAGTGGCGTTCGCGGCGCACGAGGCGGAGGGTCAATGTGGAGGCTGGCCGTGTGGCATCGCCCGCTCTGCCTGTGAATGGACATGTGGCTGCTCCTTCAGCAAGGTCCGAGCAGGCACACGGGGGGAGGGGTTTATTAGTTATTGGGAGCTCCAACGTTAGGCTAGTGATGGAGCCCCTTAGGGAAATGTTATAGTTCTGGGAGGAGATTTTAATTTTGCTGGATATAGACTGGGAGACTCAAACGTTCATAACGGGTGGCAGGGACAAAGAATCCATTGAAATATTTTTAAGTGCTTTATCTGAATACTACCTTGAGCAGTTAAACAGAGAACCGACTCGTGGCGATAATATATTAGACCTTCTGGTGACAAACAGACCCGAACTATTTGAATCAGTTAATGCAGAACAGGGAATCAGCGATCATAAAGCGGTTACTGCATCGACGATTTCAGCCGTAAATAGAAATATTAAAAAGGTAATAAGATTTTTCTGTTTAGCAAAAGTGACAAAAAGCAGATTACAGAGTACCTGACGGCTCAACACAAAAGTTTTGTCTCAAGTACAGATAGTGTTGAGGGTCAGTGGACAAAGTTCAGAACCATCGAACAATATGCGTTAGATGAGTATGTGCCAAGGAAGATCGTAAGAAATGGAAAAGAGCCACCGTGGTACAACAACCGAGTTAGAAAACTGCTGCGGAAGCAAAGGGAACTTCACAGCAAACATAAACATAGCCAAAGCCTTGCAGACAAACAAAAATTACGCGAAGCGAAATGTAGTGTAAGGAGGGCTATGCGAGAGGCTTTCAATGAATTCGAAAGTAAAGTTCTATGTACTGACTTGGCAGAAAATCCTAAGAAATTTTGGTCCTATGTCAAAGCGGTAGGTGGATCAAAACAAAATGTCCAGACACTCTGTGACCAAAATGGTACTGAAACAGAGGATGACAGACTAAAGGCCGAAATACTAAATGTCTTCTTCCAAAGCTGTTTCACAGAGGAAGACTGCACTGTGCTTCCTTCTCTTGAAGTCGCACAGTTGACAAAATGGTAGATATCGAAATAGACGACAGAGGGATAGAGAAACAATTAAAAATCGCTCAAAAGAGGAAAGGCCTCTGGTCCTGATGGGATACCAGTTTGATTTTACACAGAATACGCGAAGGAACTTGCCCCCTTCTTGCAGCGGTGTACCGTAGGTCTCTAGAAGAGCGAAGCGTTCCAAAGGATTGGAAAAGGGCACAGGTCATCCCCGTTTTCAAGAAGGGACGTCGAACGGATGTGCAGAACTATAGACCTATATCTCTAACGTCGATCAGTTGTAGAATTTTGGAACACGTATTATGTTCGAGTATAATGCCTTTTCTGGAGACTAGAAATCTACTCTGTAGGAATCAGCATGGGTTTCGAAAAAGACGGCCGTGTGAAACCCAGCTCGCGCTATTCGTCCACGAGACTCAGAGGGCCTTAGACACGGGTTCACAAGTAGATGCCGTGTTTCTTGACTTCCGCAAGGCGTTTGACACAGTTCCCCACAGTCGTTCAATGAACAAAGTAAGAGCATACGGACTATCAGATCAGTTGTGTGCTTGGATCGAGGAGTTCCTAGATAACAGAACGCAGCATGTCATTCTCAATGGAGAGAAGTCTTCCGAAGTAAGAGTGATTTCAGGTGTGCCGCAGGGGAGTGTCATAGGACCGTTGCTATTCACAATATTCATAAATGACCTGGTGGATGACATCGGAAAGTCTCTGAGGCTTTTTGCAGATGATGCTGTGGTGTATCGAGAGGTTGCAACAATGGAAAATTGTACTGATATGCAGGAGGATCTGCAGCGAACTGACGCATGGTGCACGGAATGGCAATTGAATCTCAATGTAGACAAGTGTAATGTGATGCGAATGTATAGAAAGATAGGTCCCTTATCATTTAGCTACAAAATAGCAGGTCAGCAACTGGAAGCAGTTAATTCCATAAATTATCTGGGAGTACGCATTAGGAGTGATTTAAAATGGAATGTTCATATAAAGTTGATCGTCGGTAAAGCAGATGCCAGACTGAGATTCATTGGAAGAATCCTAAGGAAATGCAATCCGACAACAAAGGAAGTAGGTTACAGTACGCTTGTTCGCCCACTGCTTGAATACTGCTCAGCAGTGTGGGATCCACACCAGATAGGTTTGATAGAAGAGATAGAGAAGATCCAACGGAGAGCAGCGCGCTTCGTTGCAGGATCATTTAGTAATCGCGAAAGCGTTACGGAGATGATAGATAACCTACAGTGGAAGACTCTGCAGGAGAGACGCTCCGTAGCTTTGCATGGGCTTTTGTTGAAGTTTCGAGAACATACCTTCACCGAAGAGTCAAACAGTGTATTGCTCCCTCCTACTTATATTTCGCGAAGAGACCACGAGGATAAAATCAGAGAGATTAGAGCCCACACAGAAGCATACCGAGAATCCTTCTTTCCACGTACAATACGAGACTGGAATAGAAGGGAGAACGGATAGAGGTACTCAGGGTACCCTCCGCCACACACCGTTAGGCGGCTTGCGGAGTACGGATGTAGATGTAGATACTGACACGTTCCATGACCTTGAAGATTTGCTCCTCAATTTGGGCCTACGGAACTTGACATGCGCAGAGAAAGAGGGTAACAGAAGATATATTGAATTTAATTTATGAAAGGAGAAAATACAAAAATGCAGTAAATTAAGCCGGCAAAAAGAAATACTAATGTCTCAAAATGAGATCGACAGGAAGTGCAAAATGGCTAAGCAGGGATATCTAGAGGACAAACGTAAGGATGTAGAGGCGCATATCACTAGGTGTAAGATAGATACTGCGTACAGGAAAATTAAAGAGACCTTTAGAGAAACGAGATTCACTTGTATGCATATCAAGAGCTCAGATGGAAACCCTGTTATCAGCAAAGAAGGGAATGCAGAAAGGTGGAAGGTGTATATAGAGGATCTATACAAGGGCAGTGTACTTCAGGACAATATAATGGAAATGGAAGAGGATGTAGATGAAGATGAAATGGGAGATGACATACTGCGTGAAGAGTTTGACAGAGCACTGAAAGACCTTAATCGAAACAAGATCCCGGTAGTAGGCAACATTCCATTAGAACTACTGACAGCCTTGGGAGACCCAACTCTGACAGAACGTTACCGTCTGATGAGCGAGATGCATGAGACAGCCGAAATACCGTCAGACTTCAAGAAGAATGAAATAATTCCAATTTCAAAGAAAGCAGGTGTTGACAGATGTGAAAATTAGCGAACTATCAATTTAATAAGTCACAGCTGCAAAATACTAACGCAAATTCTTTACAGACGAATGGAAAAAATGGTAGAAGCCGACCTCAGGGAAGACCAGTTAGGATTCCGTAGAAATACTGGATCATGTGAGGCAATACTGACCCTACGACTTACCTTATTAAGTAGATTAAGGAAAGGCAAACCTACGTTTCTAACATTTGTAGACTTAGAGAAATCTTTTGACAATGTTGACTGGAATACTCTCTTTCAAATTCTGAAGGTGGCAGGGGTAAAATACAGGGAGCGAATTCAATTTACAATTTGTACAGAAAGCAGGTGGCAGTTATAAGAGTCAAGGGATATGAAATTGAAGCAGTGGTTGGGAAGGGAATGAGACAGGGTTGTAGACTATCCCCAGTGTTATTCAATCTGTTTATTGAGCAAGCAGTAAAGGAAACAAAAGAAAAATTCTGAGTAGAAATTAAAATCCATGGATAAGAAACTAAAACCTTGAGGTTTGCCGATGACTTTGTAATTCAGAGACAGCAAAGAACCTAGAAGAGTAGCTGAACAGAATGAAGTGTCCTGAAGGGATGATATAAGATCAGCATCAATAAAAGCAAAACGAGGATAATGGAATGTAGTCGAATTAAGGTGGGTGATGCTGAGGGAATTAGATTAGGAAATGAGACATTTAAAGTAGTAAAGGAGTTTTGCTATTTAGGGAGCAAAATAACTGATGACGGTCGAAGTAGAGAGGATATAAAATGTAGACTGTCAATGGTAAGAAAAGTGTTTCTAAAGAAGAAAAATTTGCTAACATCGAGTATAGCTTTAGGTATCAGGAAGTCTTTTCTCCGAGTATTTGTATGCAGTGTAGCCACGTATGGAGGTGAATAATGGACAATAAATAGTTTGAACATGAAGAGAATAGAAGCTTTCGAAATGTGGTGCTACAGAAGAATGCTGAAGATTAGATGGGTAGATCACATAACTAATGTGGAGGTATTGAATAGGATACGGGAGAAGAGAACTTTGTGGCACAACTTGACTAGAAGATGGGGTCGGATAGTAGGACACGTTCTGAGGCATTAAGGGATCACGAATTTAATATTGGAGGGCAGCGTGGAGGGTAAAAATCGAGGAGGGAGTCCAGGAGATGAATACACTAAGCAGATTCACAAGGATGTAGGTTGCAGTGGGTACTGGGAGATGAAGCTTCCAGACGACACAGTAGCATGGAGAGCTGCATCAAACCAGTCTGTGGACTGAAGACAACAACAACAACAACGTATTTGTGTGATGTGTAACCTTCAACAGAAGTGGGGCAGACAAGAGGATTAGATTATATGTACTTTCCCATTGAAATTGATCCATAATGGGGAGATACTCAATGGGAAAATAATATGCTAATTTACTATCCACAGACCGCAAATGGACTGATCATGAACGAGGAATGAAAATTTAGTCACACTTCTGATTGTACACGTATTATTTGACCCCCCCCCCTCTCTCTCTCTCTCTCTCTCTCTCTCTCTCTCTCTCTCTCTCTCTCTCTCTCTCTCTCTCTCTCTCTCTCTAACACACACACACACACACTCTCTCTCTCAATCGCGCGCGCGCGCTAGTTCTAATAAATAATTCAATTCATTAATGGTGTCGGAAGAGATGGTTAGCAAGAAATCCTTTAGGCTCCTCGTAAACTGAAATCTGTCAGTAGTAAAGCTTTTTGTGGCTGCCGGCAAGTTATTGAAAACATCGTTCTCCTTAATGATGGAGACTTTCTTGCACCAAAGTAATTAACTTACCAATTTTTGTGGAGATTATTCACTTCTAGTTATGACTTCATGAAATGAGCTGTTGATTTGAAAATATTCATTTGTTTTTAAACACAATATTCACGGGGAGAACGTATCTTCCATCTCCACCATGTTAACTGATCTATTTATATGATCCTTATTCTAAGTTGTGTTATATTAACGGTAAAACACAAAACATTACTTACATGCATTTCCACTGTTTTCCAACAAGCTAACAATTTTTCATGAATAATATATTAATACTGAAATTTTTAGAAAAATTTTGAAAGAGAGGTTTTGCAGGCAAATTTCAAAAATAAAAAGACCATAGTGTTCATTATAATACAACTTCTCCATGGTTTTTAATTCCTACTCCGAAGTTTTCTTTTGTTTTCTTTACTGCTTGCTCAGCAAACAGATTGAATAACATCGGAGATAGGCTACAACCCTGTCTCACTCCCTTCCCAACCACTGCTTCCCTTTCATATCCCTCGACTCTTCATGCCCTCGAGTAAGAAAACTGACCGTTAGAATTCCATGGTTCTGGGATAAATGGTTTGAGAGGAAAGGTACATTTAGTTAGAAAAGTTACGGAAAATTTAAAGTTGCATTGCACTTAACGTCGTACATGCACTCATTTAAATTCATAGTTTCTTTCACTTTCCAATAGTATTAATGCTGTACAAAAACATAACATTTGTTTCATGATATTTACTTTTTTATTTCTTGCAAGTCTTCTAGAACTTCTCTCGAAAACTTTGTGGGTAGATCTTGGCATTTGTTTTGTTCAGAAACGTTATTACTGTAGCAAACAACTGACTACGAGACAAGAAAAAATGTATTCAATAGGTGAAAGCTCAAAAACTACGGGTAAAATGTCCCTAGGCTTATCATCTCAAAGAAGAGATGGCACAGAGAAACAAGTGGGCATGTCTTACATAGCAAGCTGCCATTTAAACCGACATTTTAGTACCTTCAAATAAGGATTTGGAATAAAATACTTTCATATTCGCACTAAGTGTAAATCAAACTGGTACAGTCACCAATAAACAAAATTATTTTCATTGTTTTCGGGGTTCCTTTTGCCTTTCGGAATAAATATATTGCGAATCAGCAGTTAACATGCCTGGTTCCCCAAACAGGAGACGACTAGAAACTTCCGAAATGTGGTGGTGTAGAAGAATGCTAAAAAAGTTTTGATCGAATAGCTGATGGGGAGATACGAAATCAGATTAGGGAGCAGAGAAATTAATGGCACAAATTGACAAAAAGAAGCGATCGTGGGTAAATGTCATATTTCGATTCCACCCATCCGCTGTGACCCACGACGTTCTGCATTACTTTGATTAGTTGCATTTCGAAGGATACCAGTGGCCTTATTAAATGTTAACTGGGATTGCCTTCGTTTCTAGAGCAATTTATAACGTTCGTTAACTATGATTTTTTTCGGAATATATCGTGATGAACTCTGGGAGGAACCACAGAACACAGCTTAAATTGTCGTTGAAGAAACGAGTAGTGATTGTATTTTTATCTTTCTTATCCGACACGTTGGGGAATCCAAGGTATAATGGGGTACACAGTTGAAAACTTTGATTAAATGTACAAAATTGATAAATAAGAGAGTTACAAATTTTTATATGAACACATTATGATGTATTAATCACAAAAATATAAGAACATTGCCATAAAATAAAACAACAATATTTTCTCACTCAAAAACAAATTTATATCATTTGCACGCGGCAGAATGGGGTGGTAAATACAAGTGATTACAAAAACGTATAAAATTATCGGAAATGCAGAAAATATTGGCTTGCTCGGTATTTTTTTTAGTTTAAAGTGAGTATTAATGTCAAACTACAGTTTTCATGTATCGTATCCTTTTCTTGAGGCTGTTTACAAAATTCACACACGGGGAGACACTCATCATCTTCGCTATCTATTCCTGCACAAGAATCGTGTGTCCATTTTTTGCACGTGGAAAAAGCGACCCAACCTCCAACTGATTTTGAATATAACCCACCACAATATACACACTGACAGTCAGAACTTACCTCATAATCACTCTCGTTAGTATAGTATTCTTACTCCTTTCTTCCATTTATCTTCAGGCTCTTTCTCTCGTTTTTGAGTTCTTAATTTTATTCTCTTTCGCAAAAAGTTTTCTGTTTGCTCTTTCTTCTTTGTCAAAGTTCTTTTTTCTATTTCTCCCATTAATGACTTTTAACTCTTTTTTGTACGGCGAATCAGTTAAAACAACGTAGTTCCCCCTTTTCAGTCTCGCTCTTTTCTTGCTTTCGTTAACTTTTGACAAGAAAATCAGAATCTCAGGTGAAATATGAAATGAGGAGGTTGTGTTGTCAGTTGTCATCCAAGAGCACCCAAGATTAGAACAATTAGCCCCAATAACTTTGTTATTCTTAGGCGGCAGTTCATTGTAACAATTCGCTGAAACCTCGTCCCCTTGATTATCCAGCCCGTTTGAGTCGTCTTTTTCAGCTGGTGTGCTAGTTGGAGGCAATTCAAATTGTTCAGATATAATAACCCCTTCATCTGACGGCCTATCACGTCCGCTGTCAGTTGTGTGTGCCGATAGGAAGTGTGCGTCTTGAATATGGATGGGTCCGTGGGCCATATTGCAGTAGCTTCGAAACCTTTAATAGCGGTTTTCATTGTTGCGCTTTAGACGAAAGCTGAACCAAAAAGCGTTGAAATTTGAAAGATAGTTACGACTTTCCCTGCGTGGCTTCGCAGCCATTTTCGAAGCTGATCACTATAACGAGGATTTATAAAACAAACATCAAGCGGCTGAAGTCTGTGAGAGCAATGTGGTGGTGAAGAAACGCCACTCTCCCTCGCGTAGTCCATAACGTCATTGTTCGTGGTATGAGCTGAGTGGCCATCTGATATAAGGAGAACTGGGACGTGCTTTGATGTCTTAGAAAATACCACTAATTGTGGAAACCATACAAAGAATGACTCTGTGGCCATCCATGCGGTGCTGTGGACCTCAGCGCAACCTCCTGCTGTCAGTCCTAACTCAAATTCTTTCTGCTTCTTCTTTAGTGGAAAAATAATCGTAGGAGGAATGTCAGCTCCGCTTGCTGACGTACTAATGAGGATGGTTGCAGTTTCGCCCCTTTCTGCAGAGGTTAACGATCGCACTGGACGGTTCCCTTTGCAAGCTGCGATGTTCGATTGGTTTTTAGCATTAACCGAGACGCCTGTTTCATCACAATTAGTTATTTGAGAAGTCATTAGTTTGTGATTGTCAGTTACATTTGTTAGCAACGAAAAAAACCTATCGACAGCTACTTTATTAAAATCAATGATTCTTGTACCAGATAATGCTTCGGGCTTGCGAACAAACCCGCATTTGCTTCTTCATTGTTTCGTGATGTAATAAAGATTTCGATTTGTTTTGCTCGAAATTTTCGAAAAGGTATCTGTAAAAACGTGCAAAAATTGAAATGGCAAAACTGTGCACCTGCCGAAATACGAGTGCGTATACTCATTTGAAAACATTTTCCTACACCGCTTCTGATACGCTAGAGGTTACCGCACAGTAAACAACAATTGTAGTTGACCGTTTGCCTGCATCGTATAAAGTACGGCCAATAAAATATTTTTGTAGGGGGGACACATCATCTCATTCTAAATGGAGAGTTCATCTATAGGTGTAAAAGTAACCACTTGTGCCAGAGGGAAGTGTGTTGGGAGCCTTATTGTTCCTGTTGTATATTAACATTACAGATAATATAAGTAAGCTCACATATTTCGAAAATGATGCCGATATCGACATTGAGGTAACAAAGGTCGTGTGAAGCGATATGCACATACAGGGGATAGTAAAAATGTGACCACCTATACTTGCATCTACATGGATACTCTGCAAGTCACATTTAAGTGCATGGCACATTGTTCATCGAACCACCTTCACAAGTCTCTATTATTCCAATCTCGCATAGCACCCGGAAAGAATGATCACCTGTGTCTTTCCATACGAGCTCTGACTTCCCTTATTTTATCGTTGTGGTCGTTTCTACCTACGTAGGTCGGTGTCAACAAAATATTTTCGCATTCGGAGGAAAAAGTTGGTGATTGGAATTTCGTGAGAAGATACTGTCGCAACGAAAAACGCTTTTCTTTTAATGATGTCCAGCCCAAATCCAGTATCATTTGTGTGACACACTCTCTCATATTTCGCGATAATAGAAAACGTGCTGCCTTTCTTTGGACTTTTTCGATCTACTCCGTAAGTCCTATCTTGTAAGGATCCCACATCTTCCAGCAGTATTCTAAAAGAGGACAGAGAAGCGTAGTGTAGGCAGTCTCCTTTGTAGGTCTGTTACGTTTTATATGTGTCGTGCCAATAAAACGCAGTCTTTGGTTAGCCTTAACCGCAACATTTTCTATGTGTTCTTTCCAATTTAAGTTGTTCGTTATTGTATAATAATAATGGCGTGTGACGAGGGCCTCCCATCGGGTAGCCCGTTCGCCTGGTGCAAGTCTTTCGATTTGACGCCACTTCGGCGACTTGCGCGTCGATGGGGATGAAATGATGATTAGTACAACACAACACCCAGTCCCTGAGCGGAGAAAATCTCCGACCCAGCCGGGAATCTAACCCGGTCTTTTAGGATTGACAGTCTGTCGTGCTGACCACTCAGCTACCGCGGGCGGACGTTAGTTATTGTAACACCTAGTTATTTAGTTGACTTTACGGCTTTTAGATTAGACTGCAACTTCTCTGATAGTGATTCGTCCATTCTGCTTCACCAGCAATATTGCGGGATCAGTAACGACCTGATTTGCGGATATTGCGGGCGTACCTTAACTGGCTTCTGTCTTCATTGATTAGCGGCTACCTTTGAAATGGTTGTACCACTCCTTTAGCCCTGCAGTACCCATTACTTTGTCCACAAACACACGATGGTTTCAACTTGAGAATTGCCAAGCTTGGAGCCAAATGTGATGTAAAGACGTCATTTTGCTCAGAATACTAAATCCAACGTGTACCACTTGCAAGCGTTCCAAAGTAGTGGAGAAAATCAGGTATGTGTGCTAAATATGCCTGAAAACATGAGCGCATGCGCGCCCTGATACCATTGTTGATTTCAACAATTAAAAAAGGTCGGATATTTTTTGAATAGCTCATGTATATAAGCCATCGCCAGTGATGTTGAAAGAGCAAGATACCCCTAACTACGGCAGTTGTATAGGTAGTTCGAATGGAGCGGTCTATTGTCTGACGTATCTCCATAACAGCTCCGAACCGAATACCCCAAAGTTCGACAAATGGTTCAAATGACTCTGAGCACTATGGGTCTTAACATCTATCGTCATCAGTCCCCTAGAACTTAGAACTACTTAAACCTAACTAACCTAAGGACATCACACAACACCCAGCCATCACGAGGCAGACAAAATCCCTGACCCCGCCGTGAATCGAACCCCGGAACCCAGACGCGGAAAGCGAGAACGCTACCTTCACGTCAGGAATCAAGCTGAGCTCAGAAGGGCGCAAGTCCGGGGTTGTCTCTGGCTGATACTGATCTTCGGCCTGACGTGGCTGCTTGTCCTGTTCCAGGGGTTGCCCCTCAGTCTGCAAGATCCGAGCAGTCGCAGAGGGTGGTCTTACTGGTAGTTGGGAGCTCCAACGTCAGGCGCGTAATGGGGCCCCTTAAGGATATGGCAGCAAGAGAGGCGAAGAAAACCAATGTGCAATCCGTGTGCATACCGGGGTGGGTCATTCCAGATGTGGAAAGGGTCCTTCCGGATGCCATGAAGGGTACAGGTTGCACAGGTCGCTCATGTCGGCACCAATGATGTGTGTCGCTATGGATCGGAGGAAACCCTCCCTGGCTATCTGATTTGGTGAAGACTGCCAGTCTCGCTAGCCGGATGAAAGCAGAGCTCACCATCTGCAGCATCGTCGATAGGACTGACTGCTGACCTTTGGTAAAGAGCTGAGTAAAGGGTCTGAATCAGAGGCTGAGATTGTTCTGCGACCGTGTGGGCTGCAGATTCCTCGACTTGAGCCATAGGGTGGTGGGGTTTCGGGTTCCGCTGGATAGGTCAGGAGTCAACTACACGCAACAAGCGGCTACACGGGTAGCAGGGGTTGTGTGGCGTGGGCTGGGCGGTTTTTTAGGTTAGATGGCATTGGGCAAGTACAAAAAGGGCGGCAGCCTCAACGAGTTCGGGGCAAAGCAGGACATGAGGGGACCAAGCAGCAATCGGTATTGTAATGGTAAACTGTCGAAGCTGCGTTGGTAAAGTACCGGAACTTCAAGCGCTGATAGAAAGTACCGAAGCTGAAATCGTTATAGGTACAGAAAGCTGGCTGAAATCAGAGAGAAATTCTGCCGAAATTTTTACAAAGGTACAGACAGGTAGAAAGGATAGATTGCATGCAACCGGTGGTGGAGAGTTAGTCGCTGTTAGTAGAAGTTTATCCTGTAGTGAATTAGAAGTGGATAGTTCCTGTGAATTATTATGGGTGGAGGTTACACGCAACAGCCGAGCTAGGTTAATAATTGGCTCCTTTTACCGACCTTCCGACTCAGCAGCATTAGCGGCAGAACAACTGAGAGAAAATTTGGAATACATTTCACATCAATTTTCTCAGCAAGTTATAGTCTTAGGTAGAGATTTCAATTTACCAGATATAGACTGGGACACTCAGATGTTTAGGATGGGTCGTAGGGACAGAGCATCGAGTGACATTATACTGAGTGCGCTATCGGAAAATTACCTCGAGCAATTAAACAGAGAACCGACTCGTGGAGATAACATCTTGGACCTACTGATAACAAACAGACCCGAACTTTTCGACTCTGTATGTGCAGAACAGGGAATCAGTGATCATAAGGCTGTTGCAACATCCCTGAATATGGAAGTTAATAGGAATATAAAAAGAGGGAGGAAGGTTTACGTGTTTAGCAAGAGTAATAGAAGGCAGATTTCATTCTACCTAACAGATCAAAACGAAAATTTCTGTTCTGACACTGACAATGTTGCGTATTTATGGAAAAAGTTCAAGGCAATCGTAAAATGCGTTTTAGACAGGTACGTGTAGAGTAAAACTGTGAGGGACGGGATAAACCCACCGTGGTTCAACAACAAAGTTAGGAAACTACTGCGAAAGCAAAGACAGCTTCACTCCAAGTATAAACGCAGCCAAAACCTCTCAGACAAACAGAAGCTAAACGATGTCAAAGTTAGCGTAAGGAGGGCTATGCGTGAAGCGTTCAGTGAATTCGAAAGTAAAATTCTATGTACCGACTTGACAGAATATCCTAGAAAGTTCTGGTCTCACGTTAAATCAGTAAGTGGTTGGAAACAGCATGTCCAGACACTCCGGGGTGATGATGGCATTGAAACAGAGGATGACAGGCGTAAAGCTGAAATACTAAACACCTTTTTCCAAAGATGTTTCATAGAGGAAGACCGCACTGCAGTTCCTTCTCTAAATCCTAGCACAAACGAGAAAATGGCTGACATCGAAATAAGTGTCCAAGGAGTAGAAAAGCAACTGGAATCACTCAACAGAGGAAAGTCCACTGGACCTGACGGGGTACCAATTCGATTCTACACAGTACGAGAAAGAACTTGCCCTCCCTTCTAACAGCTGTGTACCGCCAGTCTCTAGGGGAACGGAAGGCTCCAAATGATTGGAAAAGAGCACAGGTAGTCCGAGTCTTCAAGAAGGGTCGTAGAGCAGATGCGCAAAACTATAGACCTATATCTCTGACGTCGATCTGTTGTAGAATTTTAGAACATGTTTTTTGCTCGAGTATCATGTAGTTTTTGGAAACCCAGAATCTACTCTGTAGGAATCAACACGGATTCCGGAAACATCCATCGTGTGAGACCCAACTCACTTTATTTGTTCATGAGACCCAGAAAATATTAGATACAGGCTCCCAGGTAGATGCTATTTTTCTCGACTTCCGGAAGGCGTTAGATTCAGTTCCGCACTGTCGCCTGATAAGTAAAGTAAGAGCCCACGGAATATCAGACCAGCTCTGTGGCTGGATTGAAGAGTTTTAACAAACAGAACACAGCATGTTGTTATCACTGGAGAGACGTCTACAGACGTTAAAATAATCTCTGGCGTGCCACAGGGGAGTGTTATGGGACCATTACTTTTCACAATATATATAAATGAGGTAGTAGATAATGTCGGAAGTTCCATGCGGTTTTTCGCGGATGATTCTGTAGCATACACAGAAGTTGCAGCATTAGAAAATTGTAGCGAAATGCCGGAAGATCTGCAGCGGATAGGCCCTTGGTGCAGGGAGTGGCAACTGACCCTTAACATATACAAATGTAATGTATTGCGAATACATAGAAAGAAGGATCCTTTATTGTATGATTATATGATAGCGGATCAAACACTGGTCTCAGTTACTTCTGTAAAATATCTCGGAGTATGCGTGCGGAACTTTTTGAAGTGGAATGATCATATAAAATTAACTGTTGGTAAGGCGCGTACCAGGTTGAGATCCATTGCGAGAGTCCTTAGAAACTGTAGTTCATCAACAAAGGAGGTGGCTTACAAAACACTCGTTGGACCTATACTTGAGTATTGCTCATCGGTGTGGGATCCGTACCAGATCGGGTTTGCGGAGGAGATAGAGAAGATTCAAAGAAGAGCGGCGCGTTTCGTCACAGGGTTATTTGGTAACCGTGATAGCGTTACGGAGATGTTTGACAAACTCAAGTGCCAGACTCTGCAAGAGAGCCGCTCTTCATCGCGGTGTAGCTTGCTCGCCAGATTTCGAGAGGGTGCGTTTCTGGATGAGGTATCGAATATATTGCTTCCCCCTACTTATACCTCCCGAGGAGATTACGAATGTAAAATTAGAGAGATTAGAGAGAGCACAGGGGCTTTCAGACAGTCTTTCCTCCCGCGAACCATACGCGACTGGAACAGGAAAGGGAGGTAATGACAGTGGCACGTAAAGTGCCCTCCGCCACACACCGTTGGGTGGCTTGCGGAGTATAAATGTAGATGTAGATGAGTGTGGTGCGTGATGCGGCGCTCCCCATCCCCATATACCGATCAAATCAGTCACGACTTGAACCGAGCGTGCCCGAACATTGTCGTACAAAATGATGTCCGCCTCCTGCAGAAACCGACGCCGCTTCTTTCTCTCAGTTGCTTTTCTGCTTTGTAACACAGTCTGTTTCGTTTTCGAGTCCAAACCGCTTAACAGATATTGTTCAAATTTGGCATTGAGACAGTTTGAACTCTGAGAAAGAACATAGCCCACTTTAAAAAGCAAGAAAAATTTTTTTTTGCATCAGTGAACGTAAACTACATTAAAACTTACTTATTTTGCTTGTATAACTTAAGAATTCTATAATGTATAAGTACTTCAGTAGTCGCCGTGCGGGATAGTCTCTCAAACGAAATTGCTCCCACGTCCGAGGCCTTTCAATATCACGTCTTCCATTCCGTTTGTAGTTCAGAATATTTTGGGGAAGTCTGGGACGTAGCATTCTCACCAGTCTTCACGATATTTTTGAATTTTTTAGTTTCTGTTGAAAATACTTAATTTTTCTCTAGTATCTTCATTCCTAATCATTTCTTGTTGTGCAGCTCTTCGAATTTCTTAGGAACCTCATCTCTGCCGTGTGATTTTTTTTGCTTTTTTTTTAACCATGTTTTCGCTTTCATAGCATAATACAGGAACCGGGACCACGTTATAGAATTTCGGAACAATCTTTTTGTACTTTATTGCCCAATATTCAGATAATAGTGTCACAGACAGCTTAGAATTTGTGTAATTTATTTTAAGTATCAGAGTAAAAATCAGATCTTACAGCGTAGCCTAAGTGAAAGATTAAGAGACCAGTTCTAAAGCAGGATTATCCAAAACTAGTTTTAAAATGACTGAGCATTTTCCTCGGAGTGCATTTATTTTCGTTTTATTACTAGAAATTTTAAAGTTGTATTCATTGCATATTTCGTTCAGGTGGTATATAGATCTTTGGAGGTCATTTCGTGAACGTGAATCATGTCATCTACAAACAGAAGCACAATCAGGTATTTCTCATTCGTTATCCCAATTCTTTTGTCTTGTCGTAGTTCCTGCTTTCATTTATGAAGAACGAAGTCAATGTAAATACTAAAAATGCTGACTTAATCTGCTCATTTAAATGTATACCGAACGAGCTGCCGCAGTGGTTAGTACATGGTATGATGATGATGATGATGATGATGTTTAGTTTTTGGGGCGCTTAACTGCACGGTTATCAGCGCCTGTACAAAGCCCCAACCTTTACACAGTCCAGTTTCGCCACCTTCACGAATGATGATGAAATGATGGCATCACAGACACCTACTTCCCGGGCGGAGAACGCAACCCAGCCGTGAATCGAACCCGGAATCCCATCACCAGCAACGCTAGCTTCTACACGACGAGCTGTCAACTAGTACACTAGACTCGCATTCGGGAGGATGACGTTTAAATCCGCATCCGGCCATCCTGATACGTTTTCCGTAACTTTCCTGAATCGCTCCAAGCAAATGCTGGGATGATTCCTTTGAAAGGGAACGGCGGACTTCTTTTACCCTTCCCTGACGCATTGCCAACTCCTGCTCCGTCTCTAATGACCTCGACATCGATAGCACATTAAACGCAATCCTCCTTCCGTCCTTCATTTAAAGGCATAGGTTTACGCAATAAGTCGGGCGTTAAAAGTTACAAACTGCGTACTCGTCTAAGGCAGCATAATTTCATGGAGCGCAAATTATCGAGACTATATTCACCGAGCATTTGTGAAAGGCAGCACGTGGCGACTTCCAACAAACTTCACACATAATTTCGAAACTTGGCGAAACTTTTTTTCCCCTCTGACATCCCTGACAGAATGATGAAAGGAAAAAGACTTTTATCACTTCTACATTTTCGCTGATCGTGCAGTAAAGTGTCAGCATCAGGCTTGATGTTTCACTTCATTACTTCTTTACTACTCACTTTATTCGCAACACATTTGTCAGACAGTATCCACATACGTCGCCAAATGTACCTGAAAATTATAGAATTGTACAACACCTAGTTCAGTACATAAATATTGAGTCGTTTTCGAAAAACTAGCTTCTCTTACAACAGAGCGTCTTCAACTGCAAAGGGTTATGTTTCTTCAGGTCAAGTTTTTAACACATTAACTGATACGGAAAGTGAACGAACTTCTGAAGGTGGTTTACATATGGGACTTACCGTTTTGAGACAGCAATTTGGAGAGGAGAAGGGGCGGTGGTTACGCGGTCTATTTGGATCTTCAGTGTTTCCGCAAATGATGCTGTTGCCTGTAATAAAGTTCTGTTTGAAAGAAGTCACGCCTTCATAAGATTTCAGTGTAGTGCAAAGCATGACAACTTAGTTGAAATGTTCCCGAAATGTAAAATTGTTCGGTTCACAAAACGATATAACCTTATCCTACGAGTATAGTGCAGCGAGTCAAATTCGCAATCGCTCAACCCACATGAATACCTGGGTGTAAAAATTTCTAGAGATTTGAAATGGAACCGTCACATAGTCGCAGTCTTAGGGAAATACGGTGGCTGGCTGCAATTCGTTGGTAGAATTCTAGGAAAATACAATCGGTGTACAAAAGAAATTGCTTACAAATCACGCTTGCGACCCATCCCCCAATATTGCTCGAGATTCTTGGATCCTAATCAGATACAACTGCCCGGCGATACTGAATGTATACAGAGAAGGGCGGCACGAATGGTCACAGGTTTTTTGACCCGTTGGAGAATGTCACACAGTTTCTGATCAAATTGAACAGGCAGGCGCTTGGAAACAAACGTAAAATATCCAGAGAAAGTCTACTTGGAATATTTCCGGAGGAATCCTTAACTGTTGAATACAGGCGAATGGTGGTCAATGGAGGGAATGACTGCGAATGCTCGTTCGATTTGCGTTCTCTTCCGTAGGCTGCGATGCAAACTAATCCTGGTAATATTCCCGGTGTGAGATGTAGTTGGCAGCTCTGTAAATGCTGACCGGTGAGTCGCTTAAAGCCCAGGTGAAATTAATCTCGGAGGGACACATCACGCTCCCAACCGACTAAGCATATCCCCTAAGGATCGCCTAGAGCCTGTGACTAGTGCATTGAATGTAAATACGGAAAACTGCAAAAACTCACTTTTTGAACTATTTGTAATTCCATTAACTAGTTTTGTAACCTTTACAGACTCATCTTCAAATGTGGCACACAGAATTTCCGTCTGTCTGACGTGGAGACAGGGCGACAGTAACATGGTGACATGTGTCGGAAAACCAATTATTCCACTTACTGACTAACGGGCAGTTCATGGTAGACACAGACTATCCCGTGGAAGAGCAAAGTATCGCGAGGAGACCTAATTAGAAAGTTTCTAGAACTGACGTTACATGATGAAAGTAGGAATGGAATATACTGAAACCGCCTACGTATTGTAACTGTAGGAAGCGTGAAGACCAGAAGAGACTAAGCACAGCACACACAGAGGCTTTTAAGCAGCCACAGTTCGCACGCTCCATACGTCAGTGGAGTGGGAATAAGTCCTAATAACTGGTATACTGGCAAGTTCCATCTGTCACGCAATTCACGGTCATTTATAGACTACAAATTATAAGCTGCCTATGTTTTGTTTAAATTTGGATTACAAGAAAATGGGCGTTTTGCAAAATGTCCTACATAAGTCTCCTCTTCATCAACACCACCACCATGAGTGTTCTGCCCTAGGGCAGGTCTTCACATGTAGCTCTCCATGCAGTCCCATCATTTGTTACCCTCTTGTTTTCTCACAACTATTTTCTGTTCTTACGCTGTCCATCACCTGGTATGTTCATCGTCTTCTTCTTCTTCTTCTTCTTCTTCTTCTTCTTCTTCTTCTTGCATTCACCGTTTCCTCCATACCATCAATAAACAATCTCTTCTCATTCAGTGTCCATGCCAATTGTGTTTGCTCATCCTGCTACCTTTAAAATTTCTCTCTGTTCTCCCACTCAACACCACCTCATTTCTCACTGTGCCTGCCTATTTTATCCCCTATCAACGCACCCACATAAAAGCCTCCTGTTATGAAACGTCTCGTTGGCAATTGCTATACGTATTTTCACCTCCATATTACTTCCAATGTCGTCCATAATAGCACGTCGCAGTTATCTAAAAACACTAAATTGTTGTGTATCTTCCTGCCTAACATTATAGTTGTTCTTGCTTTTCTTGCACCTATCACCGGACATTTTGCGATTTTCTTATTATTTATCATTCCAATTTACTCACGCCTCTTGTTCAATTCTTTTAACATTTCAGTCATACTTCTTTCGCTCTCTGCCAATAACACCACATGATCCGCGAGTCTAATACATTCTGCTCTCCTAACAACAACCCGCTCCCGTCTATGTCGTTTCAAACGTTTTTGAATGACATGCTCCAAATATATTTACACACTAAGGAGAATAAACGTATCCCGGAGGACTTACCCCAGCGCGATGGAAATCGATACACGTGATGTTCATTCATGCCCAATAGTATCCGAACGACCTGAATTGAAATTCGCCTGATTCACATGCAACCCACATAGCGCAACTGTCTAGCAGGTCTCCTTATCGCTCCTTGGTACAGTCGTTTGACTATTGAAAGTGGTTCCAACAAGTCACCACGAGAAAAAACTGTTCTGTATCGCAACAACTCAAGATGTAAAGTAATACCACGATACTACAAATATCACGGAACACCTTATCACAGATAAGACTGCCCTTAAGGCTTGTAGCTCACATTTATTACAATAAATGACATACCTGACATTTTACCACTCTCATTATTACGTCAGATAGGTATTGCACGTAGTAAATTCGTCGTATTCATGATTTACTCTTCAAAGTAACATACCGTACTTATTATTTAACACAAAATAAGATTAAAAATTAAAGGTATTCACGAGCAGCTAATTGAGAATATTTATGAACTTCAAATGACACGACGAACCGTCTCGTTCTGCATATGGATGCAAACTCAGGTCATGCAGACTAAGCAATGATTTCGTGCCTGACGGATACTAACTGCCACTCCTGATTAGGCATACAGAGAGTGATATACCTCGATTTTAGACAAAGCCAGTTTGCAAATTCCATCTTTAAATTACATATCGCAAGTATTTTTGCCGGACGCGAATTTATTGTCCCTGTAACGAACGACGAGAGATGTTGAATCTTGGTTCTTAACAAGTAACTTACGTGAATTGCCGTGAGGTAAGGCTTTGTATTGGGCAGGGATTCGAACTCGGAACTTAATCGGATAGATATCGACGCACAATCAACTGTGACATTTCGGATTTTCTCGGCAGTAGCTAGATGTTTTAACTGAAATGACGAGACGAAACATTAATTTTTTTCCTTCCCAAGACCCCAACCCGGCATCTATCGCTGTTATATTCTAGAGAAAACGAACGTTAAATATGGGTTTGTTGCACCAGCAGCGACATGTGAGCGTGTTGGAACTAGAAATAATATGACGAAGAGTTCGGTGCTCACTGGGAATACAGCTCCACACATCATATCGCTTTTGACTACACACAAAGATACGTCAGCTTCCGAATTTTTGTCCAGCTCGGACTAACATCTTGAACTTACAGTGATCTCGCAAATAGTTCTGTGTCTCACTGGGTGTCAAAAACGTCACATATCGTTAGTGTTGACAACGAATGAAAATACATTAAACATTAAAATAATTATCCACCAGCAGATAGGTGTTCTCATGCTAGAGCTTGATAATACATAATGAAATCTATAGTGCCGGGCCAGGATTCGAACCCATTCACGCGCAGTATGTGGAGACGTTGAGGAATCTGCAGTTCTGAACAAACAACAAATAGTAGCCGTGCTGTATTCTCACGAAGGGATCAAATTGAGCGTTAAGTACGGTCTAAGTTGCATTCCCAGTTCAGAACCGATTTTATCGACATACAGAAGCTCAGATAAAATATGGACTAAATGTCCTGTGAGCCTACATAGCGTTTGTTTCGTCACTAGAAATAAATAACAAGTATAAGAAAGGTTTCTACGTGTCGCCGCTCCAGTCTTTATTGTGATTCATCCTAACGTCTACTTTGTAGAAAAGGAATATCATTTTTTATGTCAATTTCAGACCACAATGTCATTATATCTTCTTCACTTGGTGTTGCCAGAAGAGAATGGAATCTGTCTCTTCTTATCTAAAATCATTGACAGAAGTTGGAATCGAACCCAGTCCATAGATATTCAAGCATATTATAAGTATGTGGCTCATTTTTCTATCGTAACGCCGTTGCACCACACTGGATGAGAATTGACACACAGGCTTCCTGTAGTAATTTGCAGCAGGTTCAGTAAATTCATTTACTTGGTTGACCGAATCACAATGAACTAGCTGCCTCGACTACCCAGTGCATAAATTCGACCGAAATAAAATCACGTACCTGCCACCTACACAGAACAGCCAACAGTGTAGGATGCACAAATTTGAAAAGGAAGTGTTTCTTTCCACTTGAGCTACTGTATTGCGCCATCTCTTTGTTGAAAACGTCGTGCAGTACAAATGTCGCATTTCATAAGTAAAGTTTTGTATTCCTAGAAACCCAAAATTTGCTTGTCAGCGGCGGGAAGAGGAGTTACCCGTTGTGCAGCATTGTAAGTTTTCACCATTGCACTATGAGCCGAAAGTATTTTTTTGCGATTTCCTTATCGATGTTTTATCTGACTGCTTGTAGCTCTTTCACAGAAGGGATAAAAACGTTACAGTCAGCGAGACTGGAAGTGCGAACCATAACAGATGCTATTTCTCAGGTCAGCGCATTACCATAGAGCTGGCGTAGAAGTACGTGTCTTAGCTTACTCTTACGAGTTCGATAATGTCTAGCACTCGTAAACCGCTATTTAAAGGACGAGATTAGTTGCGATTTCCACGTGCAACGACTTTCCTGGGCTGAAAACCGTAAATTTACAATCTTTTGTTACACGTAAAGTGATAATAAATCAGATTATTCAATGGAAATGACAGGTAAAATCAAGTGAACTTTGAGGATAAATTCCGTGCACACCAGGAAGCAACTGGTCGATCACAGAGTTGCCAAACATACGTTGCCTTGTTGTCAAATCTCAGTTACAGTACCAGCAGAAAGAAGACGAACCGATGTGATCGTACAGCGGTCTGGGAAGTGACCATAGCTGGTGTCTCCAAGTCGCGGTTGCTACGGCCTGGAATACGTAATGCGTCTGATTCGCATTTCTGTAACTAGGTTTAGGGACTGGAGCGTGGTTACTAATAATACTCGGAACTGACTGAAAACTAAGCATCATATATCAGTAACTCTCACAGTTATTTTTATATTTATTTCGTAAGTGTACTAAAAACTAAGAAGCTCATTCAGAGACGTTTTCATGCCTCGCCGATAGTCGAGCAAAACAAACAAATAAAGAAAAAAAGAATGTGTGTGTGTATGATAGAGAGAGAGAGAGAGAGAGAGAGAGAGAGAGAGAGAGAGAGAGAGAGAGAGAGAGAGAAATCAAAAAGAATGAGAGAGAGTAAGAAATTGTTGTAAAGAAATTGAATCATGGTATGTAAAGAAATCTTTCATTAAAATCACACGTTACACGTCATTACGAAATATCGTATTCATGATCTATGAAACAAGAATTGATCTAATGTAATCTAATCATATCATATTGATGGCTATCCATGAAGAGTCATGAATTACCGAAATTTTTACCAATACCAGTAATGAAATCTAAACTTGAAAATAAAAGACGACAATTTTTTTAATAAACCGGGACTCCTAACAAGACAATTTCGTCCCTGTTAAGTAACCACGAAAGATGTCTGATATACCTCCATGCTCAAGTAACAAAGTGCGCATGCATTTAAAGATTAAGTGCATGATGTGAAGTTATATGACGGAGATACGAACCCAACACGTAATCGTATTGTTAATTAAGTAAAATCAAATTTACGTATCGGTTTTTCTTACCAGCTGCTAGGTGTTTGAATCTAAACTAAGGATACAAACTTTTGTACCTAAGCGACAATCTAACTACACGCCTACCGTGCATCCACAAATATAGCTTAAATATCAGTTGCTTACTCACCAACGGTAAGGTGTGTGCGTGTTTGACAAGAAATAATGACACCTATTGCGATTGTTGGCAACACATGAATAGACATTAAAAGCGCACGTTGGTTTTCACTAGCGGGACGGTGTGCACGTTATAGGGCTTGAACTGAAACTATGAATATTTTTGTATTGGATCAGGATTCGGACCCACATACTTACCTTTGGAGGAGACCTAGAGAAGGTTGCAGTCTTGCGAAAAGGGACGAAATGGTTGAACTATAATGTCCCGAGAGATTCAGATCCTCGAAAGAGGAGAAACGAATTCGAATCACAGTCCAGCACCAAATTTTTCAACGTCTCTAGTTCAATCAATTACAAGTAAAATAAGAGCCCCATCCTTTAAATGGCTATCGGTTCATAAAATAAAATAAAATTTTCTAATGTAAGTAAGTTTACTGGCGACTGTATTTCTGTTTACGATGACTTCCGCTATGTCATTTCCCAACGTAACCTGGCTCTGCCCAGTTGGTAATGATGGAACGTGATTTGTATTGCGAATTGTGGATTATAACGTCTTTCTTTTGAGGTTACCAGACGCAAAGTAAATCTGTTTGTGCTTCTTAAAAGTAAATGTCTGAACCAACGCATTGCTCCTATGATAGTTCCACCAGGCCATTGTGCCCATATTTCCCAGCCCCAGGAGTGAGCTGCAACGGATGATGTGCTGAGCTTACAAAAGTAGTCACGGTGGATAAAACGCGAGTCTATTAAATGTTTAAGTAGGAACAAGCTTCTGACGCGGAGATTATGCTATTCTCATGTCAGCAGGATGTAAAGACCCTTGTAGGCATCATAGGCTCGATGTGAAGCCATTTTGAAATGTTCACAAATTCAGATATTTTCTTAGTTCGTGAAGATCCACTGGGAAGTGTGAAGTTACCGGATAATTGGATTATTACCGTCATTATTACTATCATTTTCTTCATGCCGCTGCTGGAACACTGTACTTGAATATCAGTTCGTGCCTTTTGGTCACTATACAAGTAGTTTCCCAAGAAGAGGTTCTTTCTCTGTCTACAGAATTCTTTTCATGTTAATATCTATGAGTAATTACTCATAGATTACATTAAAACTAAAGTAATCGATGAAGACGTTACTTGATAACAATAACGCTCTGCCTTTCTTCTATTACTTGCGCCTAGAAATGGCTGTCGAGTACTGCCAAACCAAAAGCCAAGAGATCTTACTGCCTGCCGATATACGCCGCTGGCAATTTTTCCATATGATTTGGTCGACGTGACCTGTTTCAAGTTGTGTATGACAGAGAATGTTTTAGAAAATCAATTGTTTTCCTTTGCAATAAAGAAAAAGATTTTCATTCTAAGCTATCCAAGTTCAAAATTTTTGGAATATTAGTTCCAGTTTAATATTCGCTTCTATAATGTAGGAAAGTATTTCGCACTTGCAAAACTCGGATCCGGCCCACTGACCTTACACTCAGCCGCCGGCCATAAATTCTGGCTCAGAGTGACACCAGATTAAGTAACCTAATTTAGCGAAGATTATTTGCCAGTGCTCTCTCTCACCGGAAAATACGCAGTTCTCTCATTAATTGGGCTCCATTAGTACACTGTAACAGTAATTTCTGTGTGTCTGCAATGCATACGGATTGTGGAATTTAGCGGTGCTCTCTCTTCCACTTCTTTATACAATATGACTGACCTAAACGGGCCCTTTATCGTTACAGGCCCTGAGCAGTGCTACATCATACTGACAACAGTAATGTTCTTATACTGACAATCTGACTGGTCGTTTTACCTGATGTTGTAATCATTTAAATAAGACAACATGACCTTCCAGTGGGAGACATTTCGTTCTCCCTTTTCCTTCTGTGACATTTTTCCGTAATCTATTTGCCTTCCAATCAGCGAAATGCGGTAGAGTACGGCCGGTAAACGATTTACAAATCACGATTTAGTCCCGTTAAGACGGTTTCTTCAAACATTGTCGTTGCTAAAGGAATTTACTTTCGTCTTAAATCGTCTCAAGCAGCAACGTTCACAGACATCCCAAATACGTAAAAGCTCATTATCCTGGTACGAAGTTTGTAAAACAAACTTCCCACAGTTTGTGTCAGGTTGATCTTTTCGTCTGATAGCACTGCCTAAGTATCACAAGTAGTGTCCCTGTAGCTGTGGGAATCATTGGTTAATAACGAGTTTAACACCAATGGGTATAGTATTGCTAAATATTCAAATTAATTATCAACCCAAGTCTGAGTTTATTCGCAGACTGTAGCGATTTTATAATACTGAAGCTAGACTTTGTATCCTTGTCCTCCTTGAGTGGGCATTGGAAGGCGTTTGCACACACGAACACAACACTATGAATACTTCGAACGCCATAGTTAACGTTGCTCTCATAAACTACTTTTGTTATTTTAATTCTTCTAGGTGTTCAGGATGCAATATGTGTTGTAGATACAGCCTTAGAGCAAAACATTGACCGCCGAGCCGTCCACATAAGGTGGACAACACAGTCGTGCTCCTCTCAGGATACTGTGTCCGGCAGTAAGTTCGATCTGCAACATTGTAGACTGCGGCACCTCCCAGAGGAAGTCTTGAGTTCAGTCTCAGTACATTATTCTTGACTAAGGCCGTAGTCTTGAGGTAAAACGTGAGACTAGCTAATATGACGTCTGGCGACCGGAAGCAGACAACGACAAAATTTTTATCGCCCCTTTCCTCTCGGTGCTGAAGCTATGCGTGTAATTCAAGCGAATCTACAATATATTTCGCTTTGTGTCACACTGGTAATAATAGTTTGGTTCAACAATGTTTTAGCGAAAGATTTCTTTACCGAGCATCTGCCTCTGAACACCGCATGCGTCTGAGTTCTCTGGGACCCGTTTGCTGCCTACCGGCGGGGGCTGAGGCACTGCGCTGCCTTCTGCCGACAACATCTGCTCCACTCCACACTCTCAACCATGTAAAATGTTTTAATGTTGTTGAGTAGTGACCCATAAAATCTGTCTACGATTTGTGTTTCATTCTTGATAGCAAAGGAGGCACAAAACCGTTTTTATTTGATGATTATTTTATTACATTAGAATGCAGTACATCAATGTGACACAGAATTAATTTCATTGTTTCTGATCCAGTGCGCTATAATTAAAGCGTCCCATTCTGTTCTTTTCCTTGCACAGGAGATTCTTGAAATAATTTATTATTGTCATGGATTCATATGTGTTACTCAAGGCACAGGGAGTAAATGCAATGTAATGTTTGGTTTCTTTCTTTGATTTTCTATGGTAAATGGATGAAAAAGATTGCGTCAATTCCTATCAGAACCTGCTCTATAGCTACTAAGGCAAATTGCTTCTTTTGAGGTCCATAAATTAATTAATGGAGAAGTGAACGCTGTTCACAAATGATATTTAGAATATTCAATTGGATTTAAGACGACAAAACTGCCACATTTGAAGCTACCCAGAGAAAAAGCAAGTTGCTAGAGACACTGTCAGCACATGTCTGCAGGAAAGTTTAGCATAGAGTAATCAAGAGGCTCATTTCCTTCATACTTATCACCCTCGAATGTGAGTCTTAAGTGAAGAACAATATTGAAGTTCGTATCGTTGATGATCGATTCGAATTTCTTCAGAGACGCTGGTATTGCGAAGCAGCTTGGAAGTCAGAACGCCATGATCTATGACGATTAACACAACTTACTGAGTCGAGCTACAAAGAAGATTTGATGTGTAAAGGTTTTCTTCCGATTTCGATACAGAATTTTTTCTGGAAATTCGCAGCTCCTTAAAAAAAAAAGCTCGCACACGATGGTCCCTACCTCAGTTGGAACTGACGACTGATTGAGCCGTTCTGACACGAGACATGGGCGGTACCACCGGGTTACAGACACACTGCTACCTTTGCACCACTCTCATCATGGTATTGGTCGCTCAGCCTCATAACGCATCGTGAAAGATAATAAAAGTTGCCACTTATGTGAAGAATAGCATTTCTTTAGCCAAAAAATTGAATTTTCTGCCTCAGTATCTTAGTTTACGTAAGGATTATACAGCATGAGCCATTCAAATGGAAAGGTAATATCAAGTAAATTTAGTGAGCCAATTCAGTACCATAGGCGGAAGTGATTGCATTGTCACAGTGTTGCCTAATGTTTGTGACGATGTTGCCAAATCTCAGGTGTGCTAGGAACAGCTGTGTAGCGGTATGCGTGGAGAATCCCCTGCTCGTGTCTTACGGGGATATGGAGAGGAACCGCAGGGTTTGGTTAGGATGCAGCGTTTTCTCCTAGCAGTTTTGTCAAACATTAAGGTGTATAATCTTCCATCACGATTACAGTTTCCTACAAAATATATACAAATAAAACACTTACCTTGTTTCTTTCCGACAAAAGATTATTTCAGTACGATAAAAAGTTTTTGGAAATCTCTTATGCCCACCTGTCACCAAAGTAAGATAAACACTTTGCACCTCGAAATCGATTGCATGTATGTGCAGTCTTGTGATGCTTAAATAACGCTCAAAGGACATTTAGTCCATATTTTATCTGAGCTTCTGTATGTCGATAAAATCGGTTCTGAACTGGGAATGCAACTTAGACCGTACTTAACGCTCAACTTGATCCCTTCGTGAGAATACAGCACGGCTACTATTTGTTGTTTGTTCAGAACTGCAGATTCCTCAACATCTCCACATACTGCGCGTGAATGGGTTCGAATCCTGGCCCGGCACTATAGATTTCATTATGTATTATCAAGCTCTAGCATGAGAACACCTATCTGCTGGTGGATAATTATTTTAATGTTTAATGTATTTTCATTCGTTGTCAACACTAACGATATGTGACGTTTTGACACCCAGTGAGACACAGGACTATTTGCGAGATCACTGTAAGTTCAAGATGTTAGGCCGAGCTGGACAAAAATTCGGAAGCTGACGTATCTTTGTGTGTAGTCAAAAGCGATATGATGTGTGGAGCTGTATTCCCAGTGAGCACTGAACTCTTCGTCATATTATTTCTAGTTCCAACACGATCACATGTCGCTGCTGGTGCAACAAACCCATATTTAACGTTCGTTTTCTCTAGAATATAACAGCGATAGATGCCGGGTTGGAGTCTTGGGAAGGAAAAAAATGTATGTTTCGTCTCGTCATTTCAGTTAAAACATCTAGCTACTGCCGAGAAAATCCGAAATGTCACAGTTGATTGTGCGTCGATATCTATTCGATTAAGTTCTGAGTTCGAATCCCTGCCCAGTACAAAGCCTTACCTCACGGCAATTCAAGTAAGTTACTTGTTAAGAACCAAGATTCAACATCTCTCGTCGTTCGTTAACAGGGACAATAGGTGCTGGGTAGGAATTCGCGTCCGGCAAAAATACTTGCGCTATGTAATTTAAAGTTGGTATTTGCAAACTGGCTCAGTCTAAAATCGAGGTATATCAATCTCTGTATGCCTAATCACGAGTGACTGTTAGTTTCCGTCAGGCACGAAATCTTTGCTTAGTCTGCATGACCTGAGTTTGCATCCATATGCAGAACGAGACGGTTCGTCGTGTCATTTGAAGTTCATAAATATTCTCAATTAGCTGCTCGTGAATACCTTTAATTTTTAATCTTATTTTGTGTTAAATAATAAGTACGGTATGTTACTTTGAAGAGTAAATCATGAATTCGACGAATTTACAATGTGCATTACCTATCTGACGTAATAATAATGAGAGTGGTAAAATGTCAGGTATGTCATTTATTGTAATAAATGTGAGCTACAAGCCTTAAGGGCAGTCTTATCTGTGATAAGGTGTTCCGTGATATTTGTAGTATCGTGGTATTACTTTACATCTTGAGTTATTGCGATACAGAACAGTGTTTTCTTGTGGTGATTTGTTGGAACCATTTTCAATAGTCAAAAGACTGTACCAAGGAGCGATAAGGGGACCTGCTAGACAGTTGCGTTATGTGGGTTGCATGTGAATCAGGCGAAATTCAATTCGGGCGTTAGGATAGTTTTGAGCATCACTGTACGTGTAGGGGCAAATGAATGATTAGAGTTGAAGAAAAACTGGATGATTAATTCAAGACAAAGAGATTCACAAATTGATAAGTCGATAATGTGTTGGGCCACCTCTGGCAGTTACTAGGCTTGACATTGACTTATAAAGTTAGTGGATACCCTCCTGATGGATATGGTACCAAATTCAGTTCAGTTGGTTCATTACATCGCCAAAATCGCGACCTGCTTTAAAGAGCCTGCCCATTGTGCTCCAAATGTTCAAAATTGGTGAGAGATATGGCTATCTTGCTGAGCAATGTATTGCCTTGCATGTACAAACACGTAGATCTCCGTGTGTGGTGCGTAAATTGTCGGCAGGCACCTCACTTAGTGTCCCGAGCAGAGTTCAAGCCGCCTTAGAGACAAAGGTTGGACAAACTGCATATTAATGTCCACTAATAGGTGTCTGTACACTCATTGATAGGATAGTGTATTTCGAAATGTTAGCAGATAAAGCTTACGTGGGGCGAGTCGTAGAATCTCTAAAAAGAGACACCTCTGGCAACACTAGTTGAAAGTGGCCTTCAAACTAGCCGTGCTGCGCTCTCTACCTCCGGCTATTCTCGTGGCCGTCAGAGCGGCCGTAGCCGAGACGCCCCCTGGGTAAACGCTACGGACGTCTGCAGTCGCGCCTCACGATCTGTCACAAATTATGGAATGTATTCGCAGATACCAATTGTAACACGACAACGGCTATACAGTTTGCTGGAAACGTACAGGATGTTCTGAAATTCCCATCACTACCTGCTAGAATTTGTAGAGGGGACTGAGTACATAATACTCATATTTTAAATTGTAACCCGTCTCCCGAGACGTACCGTATACTAGAACCATTTGAAAACATGTTGGTAAGGCTGTCACATTGACAAGTAATTTGTTACACTGTGGAATCAAAGAAATATCGTTTATGGCCCCCGCGAGCACGCAGAAGTGCCTCAACACGCCGTGGCATGGACTCTACTGATGGCTGAAGTCGCGCAGCAGGGAACTGACACCATGAAACCTGCAGAGCTGCCCATAAATCCGTAACAGTAAGAGGGAGCAGAGATCTCCTCTGATCAACACTTTGCAAGGCATTCCAGATATGGTAGTTAATGCTATAAAATTTACTAGAGACGTACAGTATGTTTGGGGAGTTTGGTGGCCAGCGAAAGTGTTTAAGCTCGGAAGAGTGTTCCTGCAGCCACTCTGTAGCAATTGTGGTTGTGTGGGCCGCTCCTTTGTCCTGCTGGAATTACCCACTTCCGTCGGAATCCACAATGGACACGAATGGATGCAGGTGATTAGACAGAATGTATCTAGACGTGTCAGGGATCCCACATAACTCCGAATGCGCACGCTCTACAACGTCACAGAGCCTCCACCAGCTTGAACAGATTCCAGCTGACATGCAGGGTCCATGGAGTCATGATGTCGTATTCATACCCATACACTTCCATACTGTATATACATTTTGAAATGAGACACGTCCAACCAGGCAATATGTTTCGAGTCATCAACAGTCCAATGTTCGTACCGATGGGCCCAAATGAGGCGTAAAGCTTTGTGCTGTGCAGCGAGCAAGGGTACACGAGTGGGCCTTCGGCTCTGAAAGCCCATGTAGATGATGTTTCCATGAATGGTTCGCATGCTGATACTTGTTGATGGTCAAGCATTGAAATTTTCAGTTATTTTCGGAAGGGTTGCACTTTCGCCACTCTGAACGATTCTCTTCAGATTCCATTCTTGCAGGATTTTTTTTCTGGCCGCAGAGATGTTGGAGATTTATTGTTTTACTGGATTGCTGATATTCAGGGTGCCCTCGTGAAATGGTCGTACAGGAAAATCCCCACTTCATCGCTACCTCGTAGATGCTGTGTCCCATCGGTCTTGCGCCAAGTATAAAACCACGTTCAAAGTCATTTAAATCTTGATAACCTGCCATTGTAGCAGCAGTAACCGATCTAACAACTACGGTAGACACATGTCTTACATAGGCGTTGCCGGCGGCAGCACCATATTAAGCCTGTTTACATATCTCTGTGTTTGAATACGCATTATTATAATAGTTTCTTTGGCATTTCAGTGTAGATGTGGCCGAGTACATCTATTGTTCTACAGTTTCACTCTTTAATAACCAAAGAATCAAAAAAATCGGTCTTCAGAGACACTGTTTTTACAGGAGGGCCTTTTCCAATTTGAAATTAGAATGATATTATTTCCTTCAGCTGCTGACGGGCGTTGATAGATATCAACGAAGACAGGTGAAAATGTGTGCCCCGACCGGAACTTGAACCAGGGATCTCCTGCTTACATGGCAGTCGATCTATCCATCTGAGCCACCGACGGCACAGAGGATAGTGAGACTACAGGAATTATCTCGCGCACGCCTCCCGCGAGACCCACTTTCTCACCTTCGTATGACCACACACTACATTCGTAGCGTCCTTTCGGACATGTCCGAAAGAACAGACACCATATCCATATAAATATATTTTCCAATTCTCGTGCGCTGCGTCTCCACAGGCACCACACACGCACCTGATGACGTTGAAGGCACCCTTACTCGAAGACGTTGTGCAATGGTAACGAAAAGCGTGTGGGGAGGAGTCAGACGCTGTGGACAACGATCTTGATAAACGCGACCAGCAGCTCTTCCAGTACTGTGAGCTTCGCCACACAGAATACTCGTGTCGGTATATTCGGCAAAAGTGTACTCAGCAATGTTCCTCTAACACTCACAGAAACATGAACGAGACTCGAACCAGGTCAGAGAGGAGACAGCTGTCAAATGACATCATACGATCCGACGTAAGTAACCCCCCTCCCCCCCCCCCCAGTGATTATAACCCTGTTGCATACCACATTAGCGAAGGTGTATTCATACGGCTGTAGCACGGATATACCTTTCCATACATGGGCTCCTCTTCAAAATATCATTACTCATTTCCCTAGAAGTTTTTAACGTGACTTTGGAACATCCTGTATCTCTCCAGTAACTATACAGCTGTTTCCAGAATTAGTTCCCTCTGGAGCGGAGTGTGCGCCGATATGAAACTTCCCGGCAGATTAAAACTCTTTGCGGGACCAAGATTCGAACTCGCTACCTTTGCCTTTCATGGGCAAGTGCTCTACCATCTGAGCTACCCAAACACGACTCACGCCCCGTCTAAACAGCTTTACTTCTGCAGTACCTCGTCTCCTACCTACAGCTGTTGTACCACATTCGAAATATACGGATGTATTTCAGAATTTCGGCGTAATGCTACTTCGCAGAAACATGGCTGAATTTTCCTGTATATTGTTATCATTAAAACCAAGCACCGTCTCTGTCTCCATATCAAAAAGTATTAGGTAATATTTTCATCATTTCTAGCACTATTAAAGTTGGTAGGTGTAGGAAAAAATACTACTATCATTCTGAAAATATCGTTGAGAAGCGATAGAATTCCTACAAACAAATTTAAGAAAATCATTTTGGGTACTAGGCCGTGTCATTATACAACAGTGAAACAACTAAAATAACGACATTTCGACCATCATTTGAACGATCCTCTTCAGAGCGAATACATGCCACGAAATTTCAAATCAGCAGCATCGAAATGAAAGGTCGATTTGGAAACAATTTCTATTTCTTCTTTCTTATCTTCGATTAATTTCCCAAATATCTCGTTCGTTTCGTATGTTGCTTTCTTTATACAAGGTGTTCAACATTTCTAGAGCTTGCAATTTTACCTAGTAACTCATGCATGCAAACGTCATCTAACGAGGCTACAGAGCATCAAAATACAGGCACCAGCCCCGGCGAATGTATGTAAGTAGAGTGTGATGCCGTGATTATTTATCAATTTGATCATGTATCATGTTCCGGAAGTTACAAGGGAATATCGTTATCATACCTCTGACGGCGGAATACAAGTACTGGTACTGTTGTTGCTAACTTTCATAGGTGGTAGTATGGATCAAAGTAAGAAAAAAATGTCTGGTAAACATGGGCTACAAAATGCATACCTGAGGCGCTATGAGCACCTGTTCAACAGTGGAGATATGTTTTATGCTAGCGAAGATGAACAAGTCCTCACAGCTCTTAAGGTATGCATTTTACAGCCCATGTGTACTGGACATTCGGTCCATACTACCACCTCTGAAAGTTTCCTGCCCTACATCTTAGCTGCAACACTACCGGTACATACTGTTACACGTAACAGGAATGTCTTCTCTTCCAATTTTTCGTTATAGGGACATAACCTCAAATTTATCCATCTCCATCATCATAGAAAATTCCTAACATCTTCATTGGATCTCCCTGTGTACACACATTTTACAGACTACAGCGCCTGTAACTTTGATACTCTGTAGCCTCGCTGGATGACGTTTCCAGACATCGATTCCCAGGTAGGTCCCCTCTACAAACGCGATAAGTGTGTCGCACGACGTGTGAAACTTTCTGTATGCAAACTCACTCTCTCTCTCCCTCCTCAACTATCAACTACCAGCTTTCTTATAAGTCTTACATCTGCTGGCTGATTTTTGGCAGAGCTCTAGATAACATGCCGCTCACTGTATTTTATCGCTGGTTGCATCTTAAATTCAAACTATATTTTGGTCAAAACTGTGAAAAGTTATTTTCTACATCTATAGATGTTATAAATATGGGTTGAATTTCTTCAACCGATCTCTAGCGGCTAGTGTGTTCGATTTTCCTATAGCTCGTCTCCTCTAATGTGTTCCATTCCTCTGTAAATATTTTGGATCAGTATTTTCAGCCAGGACGTATGAAAGAGATGGTTCGGTAGTATTCACAATTATCACTATTTGCCATATTTGGTGTTATTTTTTTCGTTTATTCTGAAGATTTAGCAGCATATCAGCGAGCATAGATGTTGAGCAGTGAAGCAGCAAACGCCGACAGAGTGAGTCCTCGCCGATGCTGATAGAGCCCTCTGGTAGCGAAGCTCTGCACTACAGGCAACGAAGTGTGTGAGGTACTAGTAGCGACACGTAGCAGCGAAGTGATGAACCGCAAAATGGCCGCGAATATTGAGTGACTTAAATGTCTAGTTGCTGTTTATTTCTTCCTTTACACTATTATTACAAAACAGACTACGGCATCACTGCTCGGTTTGTCTGTTACCGTATTTTTGTGTATTTCACACATTACAAAATAATTCTGTTCTCGTAACATATAATGCAAACTACATCTCGAGCGACATTAATGTATGCAGCATGTTACATTCATCATTACCTCTTCGTAATTTAGTATTACTAATAGTTTTGTCCACAGTTTTAAGCATTAAAAATGGATATGTGGCTCGGAACAGGGCTACTGTTATATTAAATGTTAACAAAATAATCGCACGGTATAGTGAGTTAAAGAATATTGAACAGCAACGAGAACTGTAAGTAAGTTTATGCAATGCAACGTTAGTGATATAATAGTACAACAGTAATAGACGTTTGTCATCCATTTTTCCTATCTTACAGTTTCACTCATTACTGATGGCAAATGCCTTGCAGAGAAGGTAACATTCTGCATCTTCGACTAAGGCCTTTACAATCTCTTTCATTCAACCAGACTTAACTCATAGAAGTAGTAACATAATTTCTTTTCTGATCCAAAAGATACTTTTACATAAAGTAGAGGCAGGGAGGTTGTCATATAACTATTAATCGAAATATTATATCAAATATATGGGCTTGTTAGTGAAATCCCCAAGAAATTCCTCTTGTTAACGTTAAGTATTATCTGTTTGATTCAGCATTCATCTCACATAAAACCACGAGAAATAACGTTTTTCATACAAAAAAGAGTTTATCTCTTTAGTGACCTGTGTCACATCAAACATCTCATTTTGATACTAGAATAATTTGAGAAAAAAGAAGGCCTTTGTTCGTTTTTGAAAATGCAATTAGTGAAAAGTATTTTTAAAAGATATTGTCAACTATTACGAAACGATTTCTTATACAGGATTTATTTATCACATAGTCAATCATGATAGTAAAAATAACACAGCGTTGGCTTGTGATTTGCTATTGATGTAATATTTTGTATTTTCTTATGACGTTGAAATAATTATTGCTTTTTCAGCACTGAGAATGTGTGAAATACAGTATGTAATATATGAATCAGTATGATAACCTTTTTTTCGAATATTCACTGGTAACTACAGGAAAATGGCACATGTTTGTGTATTAACCTCAGCAGTATTCAGTACACGAAGGAAAACAAAATCATTTTTTTTTTTTTTTTTTTTTGTAAGGGTTTTATTTCATAGTTGTAATCCTACAAATATACCAAGCAGTTTCTTTTGATAGTGAGATATATTAAATACCTTAAAATATATGTAGATGAAGTCTGGTGAAGAAAGTGTGCGAATCAAAATTTTAAATGTTTGTAGCAGCATAATCAGGTACAGTTTGTAGTGTGGGAGTGAGCTCCACGTGGGATCCAAAGCACGGACCCCACGGGGGTGCCTGACATGCGCCACATGACAAGGCAGAGGTTGAGGCTAGTGTTCGGAAGTCTGAAAATTCCAGCGCCGGCAGGGGATTGAACCCCGGCCCGGCTGGGGCGAATAGCCCCAGCCGAGGCGCTGGAACGTTTCAGACCCCCTTACCACTAGACCACCGGGGACCCCGGCTGTTTCCTGCTCTGGAGTCCAGCTAGTGGTCGTGCACTTCCTGCTGTCCTCCGTGTTTACACCGAGGCAGCAGTGGCGTGGTGTAACAGGAAGTGTTTACCTGCGTCCGCTGGATGTCCACTTAGTGTGGGACTTATTTACCCGGCTGACGTTCGTGTCGCTATAAAGTCCTTAGTTGAGTTACAATTATTTCCAGAGACCGAAATCTGCCTATGCAGTTCCACACAGTCGCGTCTCACTATTTGAACCTCTGTAATTCGATCGTGTTGTCAAGACCCATGTAAGAACTTCTGTTTACCGAAGAAACCTCCTGTGTTCGGTACATTCCATAAACGGAAGCGACTGTCATAACAGACAGCCCCGTAAACATTTCGTAATGAAGTGCCAGCCGGTACGTAATACTCGATATCTGGAATTGTTTTATCGGTTATTAAGATAATCGTTTCATCTCTAAACACTTTGAAAAATTTACGTGTTTTCTCAATAAAGCATAAGCACAGTACATAGATCCGCCGTGAAAATGACATCGAAGAAGTACAAGTGTTCGAGTGCCACAGAAAAGAAGTTTGTCCTTGAAGGTGTGGAACGAAGAGCAGTACAAAAGTAAGATGTCACGTTTCGGGATTCGCTCATACTCGCTGTAGACACTCCAGAAGCAGGAAAATAAGTTTGATGATGTCTCATGAGGAGCGAGGAATAAATTCACTCTCATATAACTACAGTACGAGATGCCTCGCCGCCTCTTAAAGGGTGTCATGGGCTTCTGCGGCCGTGAGTCAACCTGGTGTTTCTGGCCACATACATTTTAGCTGCGGTTTCTCCGACCTGCAAAGGAAGCCGCGACAATGGGGAGGCTCTGCCTGTTGTTTTGTAGTAAGATCGCCCCTCCACATTTTATCTAGGCTTAAGGCTGTGCATAGCCGTGTTTAAAAAAATATTATTTTTTACATTTTCTGTTCTACAACATTACTTCTGTCTTATTTTACGAACTTTTCGTACGAATGACGTAAATTTTAAACTCCTTAAATCCACCAAGTCATTATGTATTCTTAAAATATCTTTTAACTCCTTTTCAACACGGATTTATTTTTAATCTCTTTCACTGAAGAGGCTAACCGACGGATTACATTTTTTTAAATTTCAGGTATTGATTTTATTACATTCTCCTTTAGCATATTGATCAGAAATTGTAGGTTCAGATACCTTTGCCTGATTGAGTATCGTTTGCTATGCCAAACTTCGACAGTATTCATGGTCCTGTGCATCGAATTGATGACGGTAGATAGCTGACCGAAATCACTTCGAAATAAATTCTCTGAACGCAGATGTGTTAGCTATCGAGGTGTTACCTAACGCAACTGAAGACAAGTTAAGAATGAATTTATTTCGATATAATTTCGGTCGACTGTCTGTCTTCACCAATTCCACATTTCAGATGGTGTACTAGGATTTTCCATCTATTGACTGACTATATAGTCTACGAATTCATGACCTTTTCGTCACCGGGCATTTACTGCGCTGTTACCATCCATGCATCATCAAGGCAGTCCGGTGGAAGATGTGCTCTACAGCATACATGCGGCAAGACAATCGAACTACTTCTTCATCCCTGTATTTCTCCACTAATCCATTGCAGTTAATATCCATGTGACAACTTGGTTTTAGTTGTATATTGGCCACTGGTCAATCTCTCTTCATTGTAAATATAAATACGCATTGTCACCATATATCACCAGCATAACGTTTAATACAGATGTACATTACAAAGATCATCACTTAAAAATACAGCATACTTTGCTCTGAAACAATTTTTTGGATTTTTGTGCTTATAACACGACGGCGTGCTGAGAAGATAATGACTCGGTCTGTTTTATTTGATGAAGTCAGTAACATTCTACATCTTTACTTTGGATATCTGCAGCCCTCTGATTTTGCGTAAGGAGCGTTTTGTAACAAGTGTTTATCCTTATTTTGGATAGTTACCTCTCTTATCTGAGTGACTATGTTGGTGGGTGAGAAAGAGCTCACAAAACTAAAAGAACGAATTCGAAGACTTCGTCCGCATGTGGAGCACACTCTCCTTGAGCACGGCAGTGCCAAACTACACACGATCGCTGCGGCATCTGCAGCAAGCCGACGTCCTTGCACTGCCGTCGATCATCCTACACACAGTCTCGATTTTCGTCTATCGCAAAACTAAGAAAACCTTTGAGCACTTCAGTTGTTTCAAGCGGTGCAAGCAGAGGTAAGGTTGTGGCTCTGTTAACATAGTCAAACAGTACACTGTGACGGTGTCAACAAAATAGTATCTAGTTGGGGAAATTTTGCTGGTTCCGAGGGTGAGTGTCTTGAGAAATAAATTTATAGACGTGAAGAATACAATGTAGAATGTTAATGAAGTTTGTTTTATTTAAAAAGCTTTGAGAGTTTTCACGTAAAACATCTGTCGACATTACTTTTCAGTGCGTCCTCGTACGGTGGATGTCTGAGAAAATAAATACATTGATTAAAATAAGTGGTGACATGAGTGCTGTTAAGAGCACTAGGTTCAAAAAATTTTAACTGTATGCCAATTGCAGATTAATTTTAATGGCAGCTAGCGCGATTATATGAGTGGAGTATTAAATTTAATGGTGAGCATTTATGTAATTTTTAAGCATTGTCATTCTTCCTCTCTTAAGTACCTCGTCCTCCAGTAACACTGCCGATCGATAGCATGATCTGTTGTCCGTCCATGGTTTTTCAGAACATTGATTCAGTGCTGAACCCAAACTGCTGGTTTGAGTTATTTAGCCAGGTTAATCCTATGCGTCGTGGATCACATATTCCATTAATCTTTCAAAAAATGGTTCATATGGCTCTGAGCACTATGGGACTTAACATCTGAGCTCATCAGTCCCCTAGAACCTACAACTACTTAAACCTAAGTAACCTAAGGACATCACACACACCCATTTCCAGAGCAGGATTCGAACCTGCGACCGTAGCGGTCGCACGGTTCCAGACTGAAGCGCCTAGAAACGCTCGTCCAGACTGCCGGCCATTAATGTTTCCTTGAATTATTAATTTCAACAGGTTTTATTTGTTGTTGCGGAATTGCGCTACCAAAACAATCGAGTTCTGCTCTATGGATGCTGTTGAGAATTTCTACATTTTCGTACCGCCGTACTTTTGACTAAATCTGTCGATGGTATCCTTAATATTTTTCCATACGATCGCATTTCAAATGCCTAATACAGTCCATGACTCAGCTCCATAGAGTAGGACACCGAACGTGTAACATCGAAGTAGTAGAGTGCGAATCCTAATGACTGCTCTGAAGGTTCTCAGCAGTCGCTACGGACTAAATGACTTCAGGGGACTCGGTTCATTGGCTACAAGTCTTTTAGTAATTCTGCAGATTTTCCTTTGGACTAAGTGCGTTACTTAGATCGTGCAGTTTTCAGACCGTTTGTGTTACTATGGCTACACTACTAACAGTGTGTCGACCACCGTATCAGTAGATATAATGAAACGGCGGCACTCTTTCGTTATGTCTTACAAGGAGATTTCTCCAGGGGTAGGATCGACTTTCTGTAACCATCTATACGGTTATGTAGGTTAAGCACCCAAGTATCACACAGTGCAGCCATTCATCCTGGTGGGTAGACGTTTTCGAGGAACTGACGAGAAAAGAAATTCGGAATTTTGTGTGAGACTCAATAACGTGAAGAAAGCCGAATGACCTAGGTAGGTTGTGAGGGTATTGGAAAGGATACTAGCTTCACATGCATGAGGTTGTGGGTTCGAATCTCACCAGAGGAAGAAATCTATGCTAGGTGTTTATCGAAGTGATATTGATAATCATTTTCATTCAACTGATGTAAATATATTTTTTTTATTTCCGCTCCTCGGTCACGTGATTCAATAGTGATATGAACTTCTTCATTTGGTCTAATTTTTCTTCTTATCATCCATTTTCCACTGGAAATATTTGTTCGTGAACTTTTAATTATCTTCATGTACTAATTCCGATTTAATTTCTCCTATTTTTATGGCCCTGTGTTTTCGTTATTGTGTTCATTATATCGATTTCTCACATTGTTTGAATTTTGTTTTACTTAGAAAACCTTCTCTCATTCATATCATCATCTACCATACATTTCCATAGTACACAAAGAATTTAGGTAATGTTTTAAATATTTGTATGTCGATTACCATGCAGAAAAAGGCACGTCTTGTAATGAAAAATACGTTTTTCACGTTAATGCACAGTCAATATAAATAGATTATTTCGTCTTTTGTTTTTTTAATTAATTTATCGGAGATTTGAAGTAATTGAATAGTCAAACAGATAGGTACAATAAAATACACATTCACAAAAATTCCGATTGGAAGAAGAATGATGCAAAGAAAAATGAAACAAATGGAAAAGTTCATACGGTGATTAAAACGATGTGACAAAGGAATAGAACGAAAGAAATTACATTTAAAACAATAAATTGAGTAAAAATAGGCACCAAAGTCATTTCGATAAGGATTTTAAAAAAATTTTACTGCACCTGACGAGGCATGGTTAAGCTTCTGTCCTAACCATTATGACACGCAACAAGACTATGGAATAAGACTTCCTTAACGCTATATAGCATGACGCAAAATTCCAAACTCTTCTGCGTCAGTTACTTGCAAACGGAGGCCCACCTGGATGCAGGGTCTGATACTGGGGGGTCTTGAGTTACACTACCGCTTATTTGGTTTCAAAAAGTCGACCCCACCGCTGGGGAGCTCTCCATGTTGGTTTTAAGAGTAACAAACGGCACATTTCGAAAGAACAGTAATGTCGCAGTCCAAAAGAAGCAACTAGCGGTGGCTCCTGCAAACTTAAAAGACGGCTCTAGCAAAGGCAAAAAAAAAAAAAAAAAAAAAAAAAAATTACTGTAGTAAGTAACCTGGCAACGCTACACACACGTTTAACCAACAGAACAACAACGAAATAATAATAATACCAAGCAACAAACCTAGCAACCAATACAACTGGATACAGATCACAAGTATACACAACATTTCCTACCAGATGCCCAGATTTAAAATTTTTAACAGAACAACGACTAGCTGATCAGATCCGTGTAATAATCAGAATTAGAAAACATCAAACAACGAGAACAACAAATACTGGAACAAAATAATGCCCAATCAGAAGAAGAAGAAAATAATACAGTAATGGACTCACACATCCCAGAGCAAACAAACAAAGAACAACACGCATCAATTAAACAATCAGAGGAAAACGAAATCTTAAGACTGCCACCAGAACAAGTACAAATAGAACACGAAGTGACACACATGTTAGATATAAAAGAAAAATTTCAGCTGACATATATAGAATACAAAGACACAAATACAGACATTAGACCATTGTTGCATACACCGCCAAATAACCCACAAGTCGAAACAACAATAAAAACTATCAACACAATCATACACAACAAAATAAATGGAAACACAACTATGGGAGAGTTACAACTACTGGTTTAAATAGGAGCACTCTCTACACTAAATTTACACACTAGACAGACATCAGAACCAAGCAACACACAGAAGAAACCCACAAAACCTGCATGGCAACACAGGCTACAGATCGGAATAGAAAAACTGAGAGAAGACATCAGACAGCTAACACAATTTCTAAGAAAAGAAATATCATATAAAAAACCAAAAAGGTTAGGTAAAATCTCACAACAAGAAGCGATAGAGCAATTAGATGAAAAGAAGCAGAAATTAGAAGCATTGGCCAAACGACTTAGAACATACAAAAAAAGTGAAAATAGAAGGAAACAAAACCAAACATTCAACACAAACCAAAAGAAATTTTACCAGACAATAGATAACACACGCATTAAAATAGACAATCCACCAAACATAACAGACATGGAACACTTCTGGAACAACATATGGTCAAACCCGGTACAACATAAAAGACATGCACGGTGGATACAAGCGAAAACAGAGACATAAAAGATGATACCACAAATGCCTGAAGTGATAATTTTGCAACATGAAGCGACCAAAGCAATTAATTCTGCACACAATTGGAAAACCACTGGAAAAGATAAAATAGCAAATTTCTGCCTAAAGAAGTTCACGTCAACACATTCACATCTAACTAAATAATTTAACAGTTACATTGCAGACCCATACACATTCCCTGATACACATACACAAGGAATAACTTGTCTGAAACCTAAAGATCAAGCACACACAGCAAACCCAGCAAATTATTGCCCCATGACATGCCTACCAACAATATACTAAATATTAACTTCAGTCATTACACAGAAAATAACGATACATACAACACAGAACAAAATTATAAATGAAGAACAAAAAGGCTGTTGCAAAGGAGCACGAGTATGTAAAGAGCACCTGATAATAGATGCAGAGGTAACATATCAAGCTAAAACTAAACAAAGGACGCTACACTACACATACATTGATTACTGAAAAGGTTTTGATAGTGTACCCCACGCATGGTTACTATAAATATTGGAAATATACAAAGTAGATCCTAAATTGATACAGTTCCTAAACATAGTAATGAAAAACGACACTTAATATCCAAACAAATTCAAATAATATCACATCACAGCCAATACAGATTAAGCGTCGAATATACTAAGGAGACTCATTAAGTCCTTTCTGGTTCTGCCTTGCTCTGAACCCACTATCCAACATGCTAAATAATACAAATTATGGATACAATATTACTGGAACATACCCACACATGGATGATCTAAAACTACTGGCAGCAACAAATCAACAACTCAACCAATTACTAAAGATAACATAAGTATTCAGCAATTATATAAATATGGCTTTTGGAACAGACAAATGTAAGAAAAATAGCATAGACAAGGGAAAACACACTAAACAAGAAGATTACATATTGGATAACCACAGCGACTGCATAGAAGCGCTGGAATAATCAGATGCCTATAAATATCTAGGATGCAGACAAAAAATAGGAATACATAAGACAAATATTAAATTTAGGAGAGTATATTTTATGTTGTACAACTTCATGTGGTTGTCCCGTACCTCATATTGTCACATTATGACAGTTCACCTCTCCATGTAAATGGAGTGTTGCCTCGTCACTAAACACTAACTGTGGGAGAAAACAGCCATGCTCCACCTTGCCAAGAGTGAAATTACGGAACTTCACACGATGTTAGCACCCTCACGAACAGCTCGCAGTACCTGAATTTAATATTGTTTGATGCAGAAACGTCGACGCATAGACGCCAGACGGACATCGGGGGCGTGCTGAGCTGTCGAGCTGCATGGCGAACGGATTTCTGCGGACCCCTCGTGAAACTGTGGCGGATGCGTTCGACGTCTGTATCATTCACTCGGGGACAGCCCGGCGGTTTGCCTTTATGCAAACATTCTGTTTCTCTTAACGCTAGGATGCATGGTGCCGAAAACACACGTGAATGCATATGCAGGGCCTCCAAGGCCCTGACCTAATTTAAAATTTTCCTCTTTCCACATATCACATATTCATTCTTTGGAGTTAAATTTCGTTCTGTCAAATTTTTTGTCATATCGCAAGATTCCTAAGATACAGTGACAGGATCTGGTGGGCCTGATTAACATTTCTTTTATATAAAACTCTAAGAGTGAATTTTTATTAGTTACTTTCCTTTACAAACAACATATACAAATTATTTTATTAATTCACTTATAACTTGCAGTTTACATTTTAAAACACTTATTACAACCAATTTCTTCCATTAAAACATGCTCATTATTCACAGTATTATGTGTATAGGCAATATTTTTATAAAAAGTTATTATTCATTGTTCACATAAAATTGCATCTTTCTTAGTTTTCAACATGTGACAAACAAGAAGCACAAAGAACGCCACTATGTTCCTTACAAAAGTTGGGTTTGCACTTAATGCATGTCATAGCACTTTTCCTGTGTTTCTTATATGGACAATAATTGCATCTTCTTCTTTTTCCTGAAACATGTAGTTGGTTTGGCAATATGACATGTTCGCATATCATCAACGATTTTCTTTGGAAGATTAGGGATCTGAATATGAAGTTCCATTAGAGGTCTTACCATTTCCTCTGCTAAACCTCTTAGGAACAAACGCCTTTTATTACTTCTTCCACTATGGTATGTCAGATGTTGGGCGGAAAATAAAATTTCAGTGGTCATTGCTGCGATGTCCATCATATTCATCCATAATGCAAATGGACATCTTCTCGTTCGTCTCTTGCAAGTGTAATAACGAATATTCTGGTCCATTTATCTACTCCACCCTTCGTAGAGTTATAGAAGTTTATTGCATCTGGTTTCTTTTTTGCATGAGTTTCATCAATGTTTCTGTCGTATTGCATTGTGCTAATGAGAACTATAGACTTCTTCTTATTGGGAAGATAACTCACCATTGTAATGACACCTATAAATGCAAACAAAGAGGAATGAATTGCTCTTGAGACAGATGGTTTCATCTCATTAGGAATTTCTGGTTTATTTTGTTTGATTGTTCCCACCACTGTAATTTGCTTCTGAAGCACACTAGTAAAGAAGTTGTCAACGGTAATATTTTTTGATGATCATTGAATGCTTTTAGCAAGATCTTTCACTACATTCAATCCAAGATTTTTCTGAATAAATTCATGGGGCTTCCTTCTCGTGTAAACAGTTCCCTCTAAAGCATATGATCACATAACAAAAATATTTTTATGCCACACTTGGATGGTTCAGAGGGCATATACTGGGTGAAGCTGCATCTTCCACGGATTAGGACTAGCTGTTCGTCAACTGTGAGCGAATGATTGGGATTCATTCTATTTCTACACTTGTCAAGAAATAGTTCCCATACATAGCGAACTGCTGCGTCATCTGCAGATCGAGCTTCACGGGTACGCCTGTCATCAAATCTAATCATTCTCCTTATATCCTCGAATCTATTTACTGGCAAGGTAGCCTTCTATGTAGGATTTTCCTTTTCATCCTAGAATAATTCTCTAATAAGGACATCCCAAGTCTTCTCATCACCAGAAAGCAGTAAAAGACCAAGAAAACCCACCATTCCAGGAAGCAAAACGTTTTTCCACGTAAAGCAGCCACTCTTCTGCCTTCAATATTTGTGCAGATGATCATTTCCTTGGAGATGAAATAGTCCCAGGCATCCTTAGGTTTACAGGTATTCAAACCAAGGGCTGGACTAGGTGCCTTCTTTACGATGTTATGGACAGGCGTACGAAAAGTTGCAGGAGGATCTAATTTCCAAATCGCTCCATTCCGACTAATGTATGTGTGGTCTTCTATACCTTTTTGTGGTGGTGCTTCATTTTCAGACTCTGATGAAGTAATATTATCGGAAGGACTGCCATCTGCCTCAATATTCACATCTGCAGGTTCATTGGCTAATTCTTCACTACTTGCATCTTCAAATATATTTCCTTCCTCGCAAGAATCATCTTCTTCAGACCACTGAGCCACAACACTTCTAGAGCTTGCAGTTTTACTTAGAAACTCATGCCTGCGAACGTCACCCACCGACGCTGTGGAGCATCAAAGTCACAGGCGCCAGCTCCGGTAAATGTATGTATATGCAAGATGATCCGTGATTGTGTTACAAACTTCCTAGTATGATGGAAACAGACAAATGTATCGATTTGAGGTAAGGGCCCCTGTACCGGAAACAAACGTGTCGAAAGTTGTAAGTGAAAATCGTTATCCTGCCTCTGACAGTGGAATACGTGTACTGGTACTGTTGTTGCTAGGATTGTAGGGTAGGCAACGTTCAGAGGCGGCAGTATAGACCGAAACAAGAAAAAAAGTGCAGTAAACATGGACTCTAAACTGCATAATTCTGGAGCTGTAAGCACTTGTTCAATAGTGGAGATGGCTTTCACGCAAGCGATGATGAACAAGTGCTCATGGTTCATGATGTATGCATCTTACAGCCTATGTGTACTGCACATTGTTTTCTTCTTTCGTTCCATACCACCGCCTCTGCAAGTTTCCTGTCCTACATCCTAGCAACAACGATAACGTTACATGCTGTCAGAGGTAACAGAAAGGTTTTCTGTTATAATTTTCCGGTGCAAGGACATAATCACAAATGTACGCATTTATCCATCTGCATCATCTTAGAAAGTTTGTAACATCTTCGTGGGATCCATCTATTTTTGTAGATGCCGGTTCCTATAACTTTGACGTTCTGTAGCATCGCAAGATGACGTTTTCAGAAGTAGATTCCTATGTAAAACTTGATCAGTTAAATCGCCTGTACAGTCCCGAGTAGTGTGAAACACCCTGCATATAGAATGAATAACATCAGGCAATGGACTAGAACGCTGTCTCACTCACTTCTCACGTATTGCCTTACTTTTATGTCCTTCGACTTGTACAGCCTCTGTCTCATTTCTGGTGGAGTTCTAAGTAATGTTTCTCTCGCTATATTTTATTCCTGGTTGCATCTTAAATTCAAACTGCATATTCTGGTCAACATTGTCAAAAGTTTCTGTATCTAAAGATGTTATAGATATGGGTTCTGTTCATTCCAAATGGATTTTCCTCTAGATCGGCTTCGGTAAGGTGCTCCCTTCCGCTCTAAATAGTTTGTAGCAGTATTTTCAGCAAGCAGTTATAATAGTGGTGGTTTCGCTGATCACGATTTGCCTTATGTAGCATTGGTGCTATTACGCTTCTCGTTTAGTGTGAGGATTTAGCGGGTATCTCAGCTGGCGTACTCGTTCAGGAGTGGAGCAGCAAATCCTGGCAGAGTGAGTCGTCGCCAGCTCCGCTAGAGCCCTCTGGTAGCGAAGCCCTGCGCTACAGACAACTGACTGTGTGAGGGACCAGTAGCGACACCTAGCAGCGATGTGGTGAAAAGGAAATAGTATTGCTAAAAGTTTATCCACGCCTTTTAGCATTTAGAATGGAGATATGGCACGGAATTTAATAGCAAAAGAAAACAGCTATAGTAGCAGTCTCTCTCTCGCAATGCAACAATAGTACAACAACAATAGACCAACTGAATCTGTAGAGGTAGTAATAAAATTTCTTTTCTGACCTGCAAGATACTTTTATATAAAGCTGAGCCTGAGAGGTTGTCATGAAACTACCAACAGAAATATTATATGAGACATGTAGACCTGTCAGTAAAATTCGTTTTTTTAAATGTTAACTGTTTAATTTAGCATTCAGCTGACATAAGACCAGGAGAATTATCCTGTATCATACAAACAAAGAGTTTATCTCATTAGTGACCTGTATCCTATCTTAATCTCATTTAGACACTTGAATAATTTGAAAAAAAAAGGCCTGTGTTTGTTTTGAAACTACAATTGCTGACAATATACACTTATAAATGGCACTGAGTGTGAACGGTTACGAAACGATTTCTGATACAGAATTTATTTATTATCGTATAATCAATCCTGATAATAAAAAGAAAAGGCAGACTGAGACACCTGAAAATATCTTGTGTGATGGTATTGATATAATATTTTGCATTTCTTTGACATTGAGATAATTTATTCAGTATTATAGCCAAACTTACTTTCATAATTACCTACAAGAAAATGAAAGCTGTTTTGGTATTTATCTTAGCAGCATTTAGCACAAAAAGGAAAATAAAACTTATTAGTTTTTTTAGTGAGGATTTCATTTCATTGTTGCAATCCTACAAATGTTCATGATACTATGCAGTTTCTTGCGACAGTGAGATGTCTTATGTAGAAAGTACCTGGAAAATATATGTAGATGTGGTCTGGTGAAGAAAGTGTGCGTATTGAAATTTAAAATAAGTGATTGCAGCAGCATAATGAGGTATATTTTGTAGTGAGGGAGTGAGCTCCACGTGGGATCCGAAGCACGGACCCCACGGGGGTGCCCGGCATGCGCCACATGCCAGGGCAGAGGTGGAGGCTAATGTTCGGAAATCTGAAAATTCCAGCGCCGGCCGGGGATTGAACCCCGGCCCGGCTGGGGCGAATAGCCCCAGCCGAGGCGCTGGAACGTTCCAGACCCCCTTACCACTAGACCACCGGGGACCCCGGCCGTTTCCTGCTCTGAACTCGGTCTGGTAGTTCTGTCACACTTCCTGTTGTCGGCTGTGTTTACATTGGACGCTGAGTGGCATAGTGTAGCCGGCAACATTAGAACGCTGTGAGGGGGAAGTGTTTACCTCCGACTAGTAGCTGTCCCCCCTACCCAGGTGAAGTAGCTTTACAGTTACCAAAGACATTTGAAATCAGCCTTTGCGACTGTATGCAGTCGACGGTTGTTAATCGTTTGTTTCAACCTGTTCCCAAATGCCTCGAGAAAACCGAAGCAACTTCTTCACTAATCGAGGCGACTGTCATATGAAAACGACCCGCAGACATTCTATAATTACAAGTCAACGCCTAGCTTACACCAGATAATTCTGTCTGTTTCATCAGTTGTTTTAACAGTGCACGAAATACCACAGCATATTATTAATCCGTTGCAAATAAATTTCTGTGTGTCCAGTTCAGGTCTGGGCCGTAGAGTTTTCGTGAAAACGTCGGGATAAAATCGTAACATGTGTTTCATATTAATATGAAATTTAGTTAACAATATCTTTATTACAGTGGTCACACTCACAATTTTGGACTTTTCAGTGGCTGGGGTACGATATAGCCTTTGAGTACGTTATCGCGTTGCGCAATTTCTTCCTTTTTTTCCGACTCTGAGGGAGCTGTCACCTTCTCTCAGCGCTGCCCTATTTAGGCTTCTGGGAGGGCTTTTCTCACGTTTTCTGTAATTTAGAGCATATTTACAAGTCCTGAGACGAACTCTTCCTATGTGTCGTAGGTTTAAACTCAATATATTTTTTCGTTTATATTCCAGCGAATATTTTTATTTTCTGTTACTCCTAGCGGCGCTCCCTAAGCTGTTCATCGCAATGACACACAAATGAGAATCCTAGCTAACAGCTTCACCAGTTTATAATTTTACATAAAGATGATTCCTAACAATGACCCGCATATGCCAATACAGGCAATAAGTGACAACCACGTGGACTTTACCTTTGTTTGCGCACTGTCAGTCTCGTAATTAATAGTGATTCAAATCTGACGCCATTTTGTCACACAAGGAACTTCGACCACGGAGAAAGTAGACGTTTTTCACTTTAGGATATTTTCCAGGAAGTTTCCGACATTCGTAAAACAGAAACGAGTTTCGACGCTGTGGAATGCAACGAGAAGTAGCAGGTAACGAATTGTTTCGGGATTCCACCATCCAAGCTGCAAACGATCATCGAGCGGAAAGATAATGTTGCTCATAAGTATTAAAAAGCGGGAGCAAGCAGACCGGGCGAGGCGAAAGTTTATAGTATTGCCTTACTCAATGCAGGGTACAAAAGGTATTTGTCGGAACGCTAAGACATTTACGGTTAGTCTGGGAACAGAAGTCTCAGATACAAATAAGGAGTGACACGCTAGCTCCAAAGACATAAGGTTCTTTATGAGAAACTTAATTGACAAAAAGCAACCATTCGTGACAGTTGGTTCAGCATTGAAAAATGAATGAAGCTGAATTTATGTATACCTTCCGTTTCAAATACTAAAGCAAAAAAACATGTAAGAAAACTGGAAATACGATAGTAAAAAAAAATCAAAATTTTATTTCGATTTTTCCTGATTTCATCTAGAGTAAAGTCGAGTTAATTATTCGAACTTCGAATTGTGCAGACTCGATTGTAACGGTCATTTGCGCTTCGAATTTTCTACTCAGGAGTAATGTCTAAAAAGTAAAAACAAATCTTTTCGTACTACTATCCACGTTGCAGTGGATGCTGGTTTGGTTGTCCTTTTTAGTATATCAGTATGATCATACAGTCATAATCAACGTACACAACGCTGTTACGGTATAAAAGTACTTTGGTAAAAATAAAAGTCGCGTAAGAATGCGCTTTTGCCATGCATCCCAACTCCCTAAATCCGCCATCAGGCAAAAGAAAGTGAATACTCTTTCCTTTGCTTTCACCCTTCATCAATGACAATTGATAATGACTTGGCAGCAGAGACCTGTTTAGCTTGAGTGAGTGCTTAAACGGAAGGCATTGACGAATAAAAATAAAAAACATATATACGTAACGTCACGTAACCATGAAGAAAAGCAGACTTGGTTTATTTTACCATATAAGTTAATTCTTTTAGAATCTCATAAGTGGAATTAACAATTTCGGTCGCTTTCTACATCTAGGAACGTTCTTTATAATAGATAAGTTTCTGATATTCACTTACAGCATTGTTGTGTCTTTTCCCCTTGCATTTGGAGTTGTCTTCTCTGACTGCAGATTTTTGAGCAGCAGTGATGTCATTATCCTACATTTATGTTGGTCTGCAGCGCTGAGGTTGATCCCTCACCTGTGGTCGAGTGAGAGATCATTCCAAAGTATGGCAGGCAGCGAAAGACTTTGCGAGGGGCCGATCGTAGGGCCTCCAGAGGAACCTTCTTGGAACGCAAATTCGTGGTGTTCACAGAAGGTGAGTTTGCTGGTGGTTCGGAACTCCAATAATAGGCGCGTAATTGGGCCCCCTTAGTAACATGGCTGCCAAAGTGTGGAAGGATGGCAGTGTGCACAAGGTGGGGGAGTCAGTCCTGATTTCTAAAGAGTGCTTCCGGATGCCATGAAGAGTACAGGGTGCACCCAACTGCAGGTGGTGGCCCCAGTCGGTGCCAATGGCTTGTGTCGCTTTGGATTGGAGGAGATTCTCTCTCCTTTTGTTTAGCGGATATGGTTAAGCGAGTTTAAGGCGGAGCTCATAATCTGCACCATCATCGACAGAACCGACTGTGGTCCTTCGGTGCAGAGCCAAGTGGAAGGTATGAATCATAGGCTCAGGCGGTTATGTGACTGTGTAGGCCTCAGATTCCTTGACTTGAGCCATAGTGTGGTGGGTTTCCGGATTCCGCTTAATAGGTCAGGAGTCCACTACACGGGTAGTGGGGGCGGATTTTTAGGTTAGAGGGTCTCAGGAAAACATAGAAATGGCGTCTGTCTAAAAGGGGGCAGGTAACACACAGTAAGGTGGTTGTAGAAACGATCGGTGTTGTAAATTATCGTAGCTGTGTTGGGAAAGAACCAGAGCTCCAGGCCCTAATAGAAAGCACTGAAGCTCAAACAGTTATAGGTACGGAAAGCTGGCTAAAGCCGGAAATATGTTAAGCCGAAATTTTTTCAAACGACCTAACAACGTTCAGAAGGGATAGATTAAACATAGTTGGTGCTGGAGTATTTATTGCTGTCAGAAGTAGTTTACCTTGTAGTGAAACTGAAGTAGATAGTTCCTGCGAAATAGTTTGGGTAGAGGCTGTACTTGTCAATCGGACTAAACTGGATCGTTTTACCGACCCCGACTGAGAGGATATAGTTGCTGAACAGTTCAAAGAAAACGTGAGTCTCATTTCAAATCGGTACCCCACTCCCACAATTATAGTCGGTGTTGATTTCGATCTATCCTCGATATGCTGGAAAATTTATACCTTTAAAGGCGGCGGTACGCATAAAACGTCAGCCGAAATTGTACTGAATGCTTTCTAAAAAAATTATTTTGAACAATTAGTTCGTGAGCCCACTCGAAGCATAAATGGTTACGAAAGCGTACTTGACCTCATAGCAGCAAATATTCCTGGATGAATAGGTAGTATCATGACGAATACAGGGATTAGCGACCACAAGTCAGTTGCCCGTACACTGAATAGTGTAACACCTACAACCATCAAAAAGAAACTTAAAGTACATCTGTTTAAAAAAAGCTGACAATGCTCTTAACGATTTTTAAGGAAACAGCCTCCACTCCTTCCGATCTGATCATGTAAGCGTAGAAAAGATGTGGAATGATTTCAGAGAAATAGTATCGATTGCAATTGAGAGATATATATACCACATAGATTAATAAGTGATGGTACTGATCCCCCATGGACAAAACGGGTGAAATCGCTGTTGCAGAAGTAACGAAAAAGCATGCCAAAACTAAAAGAATCCAAAATCCGCAAGACTAGCAATGTTTTGCAGAAGTTCTAAATATAGCGGTTACTACAGCGAGATGCTCCTGATAATTTCCGCAACAAAACTCTGTTTCGAAATCTGGCGAAAAACCCAAAGAGATTCTGGTCATGCATGAAGTACACCAGTGTCAAGACGCAATCAGTACCTTCACTGCGCGAAAGTAACGGTGGAGTCACTGATGACAGTGCTACTAAAGTAGAGTTAAGAAACGTGGTTTTCCGAAACTCCTTCAGCAATGAATACGAAGCAAGTATTCCCGAAGCCCAGTCAACAGAAAGTGCCAAAATGAGAAGCATATGTCCTCGGTGTAGCAAAGCAGCTTAAATCACTTATTAAAGGCAAGGTTTCCGTTCCAGATTGTATACCAGTCAATTTCCTCTGAGTGTGCTGATACAATAGCTCCATGTTTAGTAATTATATACAACCGCTCACAGAAAGATCCGTACCTAAAGACTGGAAAATTGCTCAGGTCACACCAATTTCTTAAAGTACTGCCTTTTGTGATGTTTAACAAAACTGTTGGCAAGCGTACTTGTTATACAAATGGGCACGGCAAAGGCTAAAGGTCGTAAAAAAAATTTCAGCGTTAAACTGGAAATAGTTGTAGGAGAGTATCAGAAGTAATAACCTAATGACATCTTTAATTTCTTGTACATTAGGTTTTTGTGTTGGAGAAGATTCTCATCAGTAATTTTAATAGTCTCATAAATGTGAATGTTAACAAGTAAATTAACTACGTTAAAGGATACGGAATTACCATCATCAGAAATGGAAAAGTTTTTAATTTTAGCTGTTAGTTAAAGGGAATTTTTGACAGTGTAGTTTTCTTCAAAAACATAATATTCTTTAAATGGTGTATATAATTTTTTGCCGATTTCGTAGAAGCGCCGTCTGTATAGTTAACACTGTGGACAGGAAGCGAAGGCGGCGTGCAGTCGGAGTCGATGCTGGGCACCAATTGTCGGCTACGACGGGACTGCCCGGGAGGCACACTTACACTCCAGAGGCCGCACGAGTCACGGTGGATGCAGCGAAAGGTCCGCAGCAGCAGTGATACTGTCGCGGTTGTGTGCACCACCTGTTCTAGTGTCTTGTGTGCACCAAGGACCTCTGCAGACCGAGTTGCAACTTTCTTAGCTCGCTGGACTGTGCAGTTGCTAATTTACAGGGGCTGTGCCCGATGCAGCCCGCCTGGCAGTAGTGTGTTGCAGCGTGGCGTCAGCGCCTGACAGCTTCCGCAACTGGACGAATGAACTGGCGGTAAAAAAAAGTCACAACTACTTTCGTTTTCTGACAAAGGCTATAGCCAAAAATGTAGTTATAGAGTTTGATGGTCTTTTCTATGTGCCTGAGCGATCATCCTTACGGTGAGTTGCTGACTACTCTCAGAGTATTTGCTCGAGTTACCCGTTGCGTGTGTTATCGCCGCGGTCTCATTTCATCGATGTGGTGACTGTGACATGTGAATGGCTGGCCACATGAATGGACTTTCGTGGCGGGCCAAAATTGCAGGCCATTTCTGTGGGTCTCTCTAACGGATCGGGCCTGCCGATCCAAAGCCCATAGTTTGCCACTAATGTGCGGGTACTACCATGGACCTAGGACTGTGGTGCCCCCTCCTCGGCCCCAGGCGATGTATTTCGGGTATCGTGACTGTCTCACAGCAAGTACATTGTACAGTGCGGCGTTTGATACAAAATTTATTTATTATAGTATATTTTGGCACTTCGAAAGTAGTTTATATATTTGAAAGAATGGACGATAAGAAAAAAAAATTTGTGGCAATCGCAGGCAGTTTGTACACTATGAGGTCATGTATTTATTGAAAGAAAAAGAATCACACAATACCTGTAGATAATAGACATAACTCAGTGAGTAATAACCGACAATTACGAACATAGAAGCATAATTTTATTAGCAGTCACCTACAGTGTTGGTTGACACACCTCTTCCCCACCTTGTACATTTATTTCGAGAGGCCTACTTTTTTTCTGAGATTATTTTAAATACCATCACTGCTTTCAGGAATGTGTCTCGCAACTCCAAGAAAACGCATATTTTCGTCACCAAATAGGTTTCGCTTTATGAAAATAAAATCAGTGATCTTAATTAAACATATCTACCATTGGGCTTCCTTTCTCCATCTACAAGCAGTTCATTACACAACATTTTGATGTTAGTACTTAAGATTTTTGTTCACACGTTCAGAAACACAGAGGTCATTACTTTTTTTTTTACAATTTAGGTCTTTCACTTGGGGGAAAGTTGTGGCAACCCTGTAATAGGTTTCAATTTTCAGTCTCATTGCAGCATTGTTATTTAATACAAGGCATAAGAATGTAATGGGTTTGAATCATTGCATGTCAGTCATCCATGAACTGCCAAATCTTACACGTCATTAAGACACATTTTCAAAAGAGAAAAAAGGTACATTGCATAATATACAAAAAAAAACGAAAAAATGGACTCGCTCGGTGAGGATGTTATACAAACTTAATTATGTATGTAGACAGTTCATACGTTCCGGGAGTAGAGAATCTCGACTATTTTCACCCGTTATCGACATTGATCCTGGCAAGATACCGATCCCACGGATTAAAAGATTTTCGAGAATGTTTTCATTTTAATAGTATAAATGTGACAAAGTCATGCAGGAAGCAGGCGACCAGTATTATTATTTTAATAATGAACAGCCTCTGTTGCACCGCTTACCTAGACTTTACCCAGGTTTCAGTAGGGATAACTGAACCTTCTTCAGAATAACAGTGTTTACTGTGTGTTCATAGTGGAGATCCACTACAGCACTCGTGGCTGCCGTATCGCGGTCGCGAAGTGGGGCCGAGGCAGTGCCAGATAAGTTTTACGGTCTGGCGATAGTTTATGAATTAGTAGTATTAACTTGGCGATGTCCACTATGGACAGACAGTAGATATGTTATTGTGAAGAAGGTTGGGTTATCCCGACTGAAACACAGGTAAATTCTAGATAAACGGTGCAACTGAGACTGTTCATTATTAAAATTAATGTTTATACAGTTGGTGACAGGACCGCGAAATGTTGAAGATATTTAAGTATTACTGTTATTAGAGTAATTAGAAGTTTTGCATTGAGGCTAACTGCGTCTATTCTGCGAAATTTTGCTTCACATGCAACTTTGAACGACATATATGGATATCTGATGACGGCTACATTCCGAAACACAATACTGCCATTCCTTGCGCGATATTTGACGTTTAGTATTGGGACCCAGTCAACATGAACGCAGAACTACTGATGTTGTAATTTGAAGTTCGATGTTGGATAACAATTTCCGTGTGATATAATAACAAATTGCCAGTTTTCGGATTTTTCCTTTACGTGTACTGTAAAACCTTGCTCCTTGCTAATTTTCATTAGTGTAGGTCAACAGAAAGTGCCCTCTAGGTCTGTATATTTTACACCGTGAAGGGAACACGACCTCTGTATGTGAAAAAAATTTCAACTTGATACATCTCCCCGTTCCCGAAGCAAAGGATCTGCAACAGACAGACGAAAACAAGGGTAAAAGATTAAGTGGTATATTTAGCCAAAAACATGGCACACTGCACTTAAAAATACAAAAAAGAAAGGCACCGAGATTCGAACTAGCGACTTCTACTGTTCCTGCACGCTCATTATCGCTAGACTACCAAGCCCGACATTTGCTTTTTTATGCTTATGGGGGGGGGGGGGGAGGATTTATTTTAATTGGTTGTGATGCCCAGATAACATACACGTAAACGCGATCCTGTTGCCAGTTACAGAGCAGTAAAACGCCCAACTCGCATCAGTATATTGCTTTATTTGTATCACATATTCGAGCACAATTTCCATCTGTACTTGTGTAAACTTTTAAGAAGCGAATCGCCATAACTACGCTTACGTCTTTGGTCACGAGATATTTTTTGTACGCCTACTGTCAAACTCTGTATTACCTTTTGCGTCGGTAATCACGTGCTGATTACCAAGTAGCAGCCGACAGTTAATAAATGTTTTACTTTTTATCAGCGCACCTTGTATTCACGCATACGACTGTGTACAGTTCTCAGAGATTATCAGCATTAACTTCCAAGCTATCCACAAGGAATCAAGAGTGGCATTAGAGCCACCCTGAAGTCTAGGCTGGTCTTCACGGTGGCACGAAATCTTGGTCAAGCAGAAAATTTATAATTCTGAACTCAGGCGTAACGAGTTACCTCAGACTGAATGAGCTCCCCCCAGCTAAGCAGCATGGATTCCGAAAACATCGACTACGTGCAACCCGACTCGAACGACAGTCTGAAAACCAGAGATCAAGGCAGACAGGGGAAAACGGTGTTTACTGATTTCCGAAACGCATTTCACTCACCAGGACAACTGTGCTTTTTAAGTGAATTGGGTTTTGCATGATCTATATTCTCGAAATTCATGCTGGCTCGCGGTGAGGTTGTTCTGTTTGACCTCAGAATATGTTCTAAGGTACTACAGCAAATCGATAGCGAAAAATAAAACTGTGCAGTTAAACAGGCGAAAAAATGCCGTACCCTATTACCTTGATGCCAAAGAGTCGCAGTTGTAACAGCTGAAATCATACAAATACATTGTTGCAACACTTAATAGGTACAAGAAATGTCACGACCACAATAGTCTGAGTTGTAGGTAAAGCAGCAAAACAGTGCAGCTGACAATCCCCGCGAATTTCCGCTAGCCCCTTGTAACTCAGGGCAGGCTGCTGCTTCTTGTGGTCGAACAGCCAACCCCTTACTGCATTCCACGGTTACGCCGATGGCGAAGGCTGTGGTACTGAGATGAGAAGAATTTAGTGCACGAAGGCTGAGGGCTTACACATCCACACTATGTTCGTTTAGGACTTAAGCTCACGTTCTCTAAACACTTCCATAGTGGAAAATGATGAAAGGTTTCTGTTCCAGTAGTGTGCTGCAGCGTTGGCTCTTGCTATACCGTGCCCAGTTGGCTGTGTTTTGCCTTGCAATGCATAACACACTCATCCACTCGCCACTTTTATTTATCATCATCCCAATGAACCATGAACCATGGACCTTGCCGTTGGTGGGGAGGCTTGCTTGCCTCAGTGATACAGATAGACGTACCATAGGGCAACCAAAACGGAGGAGTATCTGTTGAGAGGCCAGACAAAGGTGTGATTCCTAAAGAGGGGCAGCAGCCTTTTTAGTAGTTGCAGGGCAACATTATGGATGATTGACTGATCTGCCCTTGTAACACGAACCGAAACGGCCCTGCTGTGCTGGGACTGCGAATGGCTGAAAGCGAGGGGAAACTATGGCAGAAATTTTTCCCGAGGGCATGCACATTTACTGTATGGTTAAATGATGATGGCGTCCTCTTCGGTAAAACATTTCGGGGGTAAAATAATCCCCCATTCGGATCTCTGGGCGAGCTCTACTCAGTAGGATGTCGTTATCAGGAGAAAGAAAACTGACGTTCTACGGAACGGAGCGTGGAATTTCAGATCCCTTAATCGGGCAGGTAGGTTAGAAAATTTAAAAAGGGAAATGGATAAGTTAAAGTAAGATATAGCGGGAATTGGTGAAGTTCGGTGGCAGGAGGAACAAGACTTTTGGTCAGGTGACTACAGGGTTATAAACACAAAATCAATGAGGGGTAACCAGGAGTAGGTTAAATAATGAATAAAAAAAATAGGAGTGTGGGTAAGCTACTACAAACAGCATAGTAAACGCATTATTGTGGCCAAGATAGACACGAAGCCCACGCCTACCACAGTAGTAGAACTTTATATGCCAACTAGCTCTGCAGATGACGAAGAAATGTATGATGAAGTAAAAGAAATTATTCAGATAGTGAAAGGAGACGAAAATTTAATAGTCATTGGTGACTGCAATTCGGTAGCAGGAAAAGGGAAATAAGGAAACGTGGTAGGTGAATATGGATTTGGGGGGGGGGGGGGGGGGGGAGAAATGAGAGAGGAAGCCATCTGGTAGAATTTTGCTCAGAGCATAATTTAGCTATGATTAACACTGGGTTCAAGAATCATGAAAGAAGGTTGTATATGTGGAAGAGACCTGGAGATACTGCAATATTTCACATTATATAATGGTAAGACAGAGATTTAGGAAACAGGTTTTAAATTGTAAGACATTTCCAGGGGCAAATGTGGACTCTGGCCACAATCTATTGGTTATGACCTGTAGAAACTGCAAAAAGGTGGGAATTTAAGGAGATGGGACCTGGATAAACTGAAAGAACCAGTGGTTGTACAGAGCTTCAAGGAGACCGTAAGGGAACAAATGACAGGAATGGGGGAAAGTAATACAGTAGAAGAAGAATGGGTAGCTTTGAGAAATGAAGTAGTGAAGGCAGCAGAGGATAAAGTAGGAAAAAAGATGAGGGCTGCTAGAAATCCTTGGGTAACAGAAGAGTTATTGAACCTAACTGATGAAAGGAGAAAATATAAAAATGCAGTAAATGAAGAAGGCAAAAAGGTATACAAATGTCTCAAAAATGAGATCAACAGGATGTGCAAAATGGCTAAGCAGAGATGGGTAGAGGACAAATGTAAGGATGTAGAGGCTTGTCTCACCAGGGGTAATATAGATACTGCCTACAGGAAAATTAAAGAGAACCACTTGTATGAATATCAAGAGCTCAGATGGAAACTTAGTTCTAAGCAAAGAAGGGAAAGCTGAAAGTTGGAAGGAGTATATAGAGGATCTATACAAGGGTGATGTACTTGAGGACAATATTGTGGAAATGGAAGAGGATGTAGATGAAGATGAAATGGGAGATATGATACTGCATGAAGAGTTTGACAGAGCAGTGAAAGACCTGAGTCGAAAACCTTCCATTAGAACTACTGACAGCCTTGGGAGAGCCAGTCCTGACAAAACTCTACCATCTGGTGAGCAAGGTGTATGAGACAGGCGAAATACCCTCAGACCTCAAGAAGAGTATAATAATTCCAATCCCAAAGAGAGCAAGCGTTGACAGATGAGAAAATTACCAAACTATAAGTTTAATAAGTCACAGCTGCAAAGTACTAACGCAAATTCTTTACAGATGAATGGAAAAAACTAGAAGCCAACCTCGGGGAAGATCAGTTTGGATTCCGTAGAAATATTGGAACACATGAGGCAATACTGACCCTACGACTTACCTTATAAAGTAGATTAAGGAAAGGCAAACCTACGTTTCTAACATTTGTAGACTTAGAGAAAGCTTTTGACAATGTTGACTGGAATACTTGCTTTCAAATTCTAAAGGTGGCAGGGGTAAAATACAGGGAGCGAAAGGCTATTTACAATTTGTACAGAAACAAGATGGCAGTTATAAGATTCGAGGGACATGAAAAGGAAGCAGTGGTTGGGAAGGGAATGAGACAGGGTTGTAGCCTCTCCTCGATGTTATTCAATCTGTATATTGTGCAAGCAGTAAAGGAAACAAAAGAAAAGTTCGGAGTAGGTATTAAAAGCCATGGAGAAGAAATAAAAACTTTGAGGTTCGCCAGTGACATTGTAATTCTGTCAGAGACAGCAAATGACCTGGAAGAGCAGTTGAACGGAATGAATAGTGTCTTGAAAGGAGGATATAAGGTGAACATCAACAAAAGCAAAACAAGGATAATGGAATGTAGTCGAATTAAGTCAGGTGATACTGAGGGAATGATATTAGGAAATGAGACACTTAAAGTAGTAAATGAGTTTTGCTATTTGGGGAGCAAAATAACTGATGAGAAGTAGAGAGGATATAAAATGTAGACTGGCAAGGAAAGCGTTTCTGAAGATGAGAAATTTGTTCACATCGAGTATAGATTTATGTGTCAGGAAGTCGTTTCTGAAAGTATTTGTATGGAGTGTAGCCTGGTATGGAAGTGAAACATGGACAATAAGAGAATAGAAGCTTTCGAAATGTGGTGCTACAGAAGAATGCTGAAGATTAGATGGGTAGATCATATAACTAATGAGGAGGTATTGGATACGATTCGGGAGAAGGCGAGTTTGTGGCACAACTTGAGTAGAAGAAGGGATCGGTTGGTAGGACATGTTCTCAGACATCACCAATTTAGTATTGGAGGGCAGCAGGAAAGGTAAAAATGTAGAGGAAGACCAAGAGATGAATACAGTAAACAGATTCAGAAGGATGTAGGTTGCAGTAGGTACTGGGAGATGAAGCAGCTTGCACAGGATAGAGCAGCATGGAGAGCTGCATCAAACCAGTATCAGGACTTAAGACCACAACATCCCAATGATCAAATTTGTGCTGTATTCATATTAATTTATCTCATTTTTAATACAATATACAACAAATAACTGTTTTTATGACACAAGAAATTATGTGCTGGACAGACCTATTCCTTGAAGTTGTGATTTCATTTGCCACATCATATATTTTTCTACAGTTGAGCAGAGCTATTCACTTATACTTTAGTGACATTTGTTAAGCATGTGGTTATTGATCTTCTTATGGGCTTGCAAGACACATTCACTGATGAAATTTTGTTCATCACATGAAATTAAATCCTTATATATTTGTGCACAGCTATTCACTTATGCTGTAATAACATTTGTCAAGCATGTTGTTCTTTATAACAGTTTTAAATTTATCCTAATTTTCCAGCTCTTTGATATGTTTTGGTAGTGCATTAAAAAGTTTGATGCCTTGATTACATACATGTTTCTGACTTTGGGTCCTTATTACAGCCTGTAAGTGGAGATTTTTACATTGCCGTGTATGGTAACCTGTATTGGTTTTTCATTTTGTCGCGATTTTGTTTGATCACCGACAGACATTTCAGAATGTATAATGATGGAATTGCAAAAATTTCCAATGCTTTAAAAAGGGGCCTACAACGTGTTTGATGTGGGCTCTGGGTCGTTATCTGAATAGGGTGTTTTTGTAATTTGAAAATCTCATTTAAACAACAATTTGTTTTTCCTCAAGGATACTATCCTATAGGCCTCAATTGACTGGAAATAGCCAAAATATACTAATCTGGTACAGTCATTACTACAAACTCTTGAAATTATTCCAAGTACAAAACATGCTGAATTGGGTTTTAGTGCTAAGCTCACCACATGGTCCTTCCAGTTTATCTTCTCATCAATGTGCATACCCAGGAATTTTGCTCACTGAACTCTTTCAAGTTGTTTCCCTCCATAGTGAGATGTAGGTCGTCATGTTCACTTATTCTTAAATATTGCACATAATTAGTTTTTTTTTTTGCATTCAGTGTTAGCTTGTTTGCACCGAGCCATTTTTGTGTATCTTGTAGGACATGGTCCACAATAGTGTGCAATGACTGCTTCATAAAACAAACAATTAAACTAGTATCTTCAGCAAAACAACTTGATTCTAGCTTTTCTCTCTGGCACATGAATATAATTAATGTAAATGGGGAACAGCAAGGGGCCTAATACACTTCTTTTGGTGCTGTAATTCCAACCACCGTCATCCTCTTTTCCAGATACTACTCAAGCCACTTTTTGTTCTGGTCCTCTGATACCTATAGCTTCAAGCTTTTCCAAAAGTATGCTGTGGTCAACAGTGTCAAAGGCTTTTGAAGCTCTAGATTTATCCTGACAACACTTTTTCCCTCTCCCAATTTACTAATTATTTCTTTTGGGTTTTTTCCAGTAAAGCTGTTTCGGTACTACTCCCAGCTAGAAATCCATGCTGATTACTGTTTATCAGATTCCATAATTAAGATAATGTGTCACTCTATATTTGATTAGTATCGCCAAAACCTTAGAGAAAGTTGGGAGAAGTGAGACAGGTCTGCAGTTTTCTGTTTCAAGATTATCACTCTTTTTCAACAGGGGAACGAATTTAGAAATTTTCGTTTCTGTGGAAAAAACTTGCATATTTTTTGACAAAATACAGTTGATATGCTACACTGGGTTTTTTCTTTATTGTGTAGATACACGGTCTGGTCCATAATATTAATATGACCACTGCCTGCAATCAAAATCGGCATGCAGTAATCACTCACAGACAACACCACTAGCAGTGAAGGGTATACAAAGCATGTTGGGAGCCAGAGAAAATAGTGCAGTTGTCACTGTAAGGAGGAGACAAAATGTGCACTGTCATTGGCTTTTGGGGAAAGGGTGGAAGCATTTGGGAATGAGTAAGTCTGTAAACTGTTTGCATGTCAGTGTGGTTAAAGTATACTGTGCTCAGCAAAATGGTGCTATTCAGAATTGGTGCCGTGGATACTGTTGTGTAGTCATGGGCCACAGATGACAGGGGTGAGTGTCAGCTGCAGAGACGTGCATCTGTTAAACAACTGACCACCCAGATGAACCGAGAGGCTTTTCAAATGACAGATGGCCATTGGCATGCACATTGTTAAATGTCTGAAAGCAAAACACACTGCAACAACTGTCAGAATGGGGCACAACAGGGGAGGGAGTCTGTGGCATTCCCTGGGTGGTGATGACATTCTGGGAGGCACAAAGGATCAACAGATGTATCCGTCTGTCCTCGAGGGCCCTGTCCACCCGTACACACAGTTTGTTTTTATTCAGCATAGTGACATTTACCAGCAGTACAATGCAACACAGCTCGCAGTGTACATGTGTGGTTCAAACAGCAACAGGACGAGTTTATTACATGCCTCTAACCACCAAAGTCCTCGGATTTAAACCAACTGAGAATCTGTGGGAACCCCCCTGCCAGGGTGTATTGTCTGTGGATCCTCACATGAGAATCCTAGAACACCTAGACTTGGCAATGAAATAGTAATGGCTCCACACCCCTGTTAATACAGAACCTCACAGCCACGTGGGGGAGCCCAGTTTGATACAGGATTTTTGTGTCCTTGGAAAGTGGGCATTGTGTTGTTCTTGTCATCAACAAGCATGTCTCAAAAGCAGCATAAAATGAAAAGAATTGCAGTAGGCAGCTGATCGAGCCTGGATGGGGTCTGCCAGTCATTAATGCCATATGATCATTTCCATGAATCTCTTCCTGCATGTCTCGCAACGGTGTGCACTGCAAAAAGAGGTTATTCGAGGTCTTGACGGGTAGTCACATTAATGTGTCTGGACAGTGTATTTTCAGAAGAAATGAAGGTAACAAACTAAATAAATCATAATTACATTATTACTTTGCAGTGAGCCACAGGAGACCAAGGTCCATTGTACCAAAATACTCATAAAACATCTTTGAACCACCACCTGAATTTTATCAGTGGAGTTCATCTCACCCTTTATGTAGGAGAAAGTAAAAAACCTCCATAGACAATTTCAGAGGAGCCTCATATCTGATAGTACACTGATAAGATATCTTTTCGGTTGCTACTTTGGACTTGTGATCACTGTATGTTTCTGAGGAAAGGCCATAATGTTCAGACTTTGGTGACCAAGGTAGACAAAAGCTTTTAAATTTTGAAATAGTATCTTTGTTTGTTTATAGCCCAACACATTTAGCATATTTAGTCACTGTTCCTCTTTGGTACGTTTCCCTTTCTAATGCTCTAGGTGGAATGAAGTGGTCATATGGACATTGATACCTGGGAGTCACTTGCTGGGTAAGTTTGGCTGACAAGTAGCAGGTCTTTTCTGTTGACACCACGGTGGGTGACTTTCATGCTGGCGATGATGAATCAATAATAAGGACAACATATCACCCACTCCCTGAGCAGAGAGAAGGTGCGACATGACTGGAAATGAACTGCATGGCAGTCAGATATGCTGACCACTCAGTGAAGTGGGTCGATAGATGCTACTCAACGTTATTTGCCTCCCTTCATCACATATTTTATAATGTGCCTTTTACATGCTCTTTCCTCAACCCTCCTCGTATGGGATTATTCTCTCCCAAATGCTTGTCTACAAGGAATGTTGTACCACACAATGTGGCCACATTAAGATCCTAACTCGTAGTTAGTCATCGAGATGAACATTGTAAGTTGCCATTGACAGTCAGTCTCAAACACAACAGGAATCACTGCAGACCCATGTCTACTAGTTTTCAACCAAATATTGTGATGCCAAGTTGCATGCAGTGGGACCGTTGCAGAAGACTATTGAGGCATAAAAATGTATATGTTGTCAGTGGAGCAAACACCACATAAACTGGACAGCAGGTGACTTGAAATGTGTGGTGGTTTAGCCTCTTTCTGAGAACATATCAAGGGCTCTGACAGCACAATAAGGTTTTTAACCTGCAATGGGCAGAGGATAAACAGAGTGTCTCAAAAGTTACAGAACACTTATGTTGTGTAACAGCATGCAAACAAATTTGACCTAAGGTATTGTCACAAAGTTTTATGCAGTTTAATCAATTTCAACATGTGGGCACAATTTCCAGTCTGTTATCAGGATCGATCCACATTCAGCACATTATATCTGCATCACCTGTGGCAAGGACAGAAATGATTTTGTTCATTAAATTTTTGATGTGGTTGACAGCTGCTTGTTAGACTCTGTCCTTGGTATGTGCTCACAGAAACAAGCCCACGTTTCTAATGCCTGTTGGCCTAGAACACCAGGGAATAGGACCACCCCTGCCATTTCAGCATACCTCGTAACACCTGGTCCGCAACATCTGCCACAGTGCACCATATTGCTGGAAAAAGACTGTGTCTCGTGAGTCAGCCAGTCATAGTAACAGCCTGAGCATATCAAGGTAAGAGGTTTTTTTTCTGAGGATAAAATGGTCCCAGAATACCATCAACCACCAAACAACAGAACACATTCCCTGCCATGTACCTCTTCCATCACAGTATGTGGATTGGTAACATATCATTATCTTCTCACTGGATATGTATATACTCTGAATTGCCAACAAAACTGGCTTAGGCATGCGTATTCAAATACAGGGATTTGTAAACATACAGATTATGGCACTGCAGTCGGCAATGCCTATATAAGACAACATTTTTCTGGCACAGATGCTAGATTGCTTAGTGCTGCTACAATGGCAGCTTATCAAGATTTACGTGAATTTGAATGTGGTGTTATAGTTGGCATATGAGCAATGGGACAAAGAATCTCCAACGTAAGAATGAAGTGGTTATTTTCATGAGCATTCAGTGAATATCCGGAATCTAGTAAAACATAAGATCTCCGACATCATTGCAGCCGAAGAAAGATCCTGCAAAAACAGGACCAACAACTGAAGACAATCATTCAAAGTGACAGAAGTGCAACCCTTCTGCATATTTCAATGCTGGGCCATGGACAAGTGTCAGAGTGTGAACCATCACCGATATGAACTTTTGTAGCGGAAGGTCCACTTGTGTACCCTTGTTGACTGAATGACACAAAGCTTTACGCCTCACCTGGGTCCATCAACACTGATATTTGACTGTTGATGAGTGGAAACGCATTGCCTGGTCGGACAAGTCTCATTTCAAACTGTGTCGTGCAGTTGGACACGTACAGGCATGGAGACAACCTCTTGAATCTATGGACACTGCATGTCAGTAGGGGACAGTTGTAGCTGGTGGAGGCTCTGTAATGATGTAGGAGGCATGCAGTTGGAGTATATGGCTAGGTATGACCCTGAAAGGTGACACATACATAAGCATCCTGTCCATTGGGAATTCTGATGGACTCGGTCAATTCCAGCAGGACAATGATACAGTTGGCAGGTCCAGAATTGCTACAAAGTGGTTCCTGGAACACTCTTCTAAATTTAAACACTTCCACTGGCCACTAAACTCCCCAGATTTGAACATTGAGCTTATCTGGTATGATTTGCAATGTGCTGCTCAGAAAAGACACTCACATAGCCCTCTATGCAGCATTCAAAGTGTCAATTCCTTCCATCACTACTTCAGACAATAGTCATGCCCATGAGGCACAATTGATTACTAAACTTAGCCAGCACTGTACAACTGATGCGTGTTATGAAGATATAACATACTTTGCTCAGAGACAATAAAAGTGTGTGGGTAAATACTTTTATCAAAACTGAACATGAATGCCCAAAAATAGAGTTAAGTTCCAATATTTGCAGCTCTTGCTATGTAGATGAAGTTTACTTTTAAAAACAAGAGTAGAAGGCTTAGATATATCATGCAAGATTATTTATAGTGATATTAATGTAGGTAAGATGTAAAGAGAGATAGGGGGGCAGGTTTTTTTTTTAATTTAATTATTTTTGAAATATAAAGCCTTCATAGTTGTGAAGGCAAGATTTGTCATTGAGCAAGTAGACTGGTGCTGTATCTCTGTTGAAAGATATTTCAGTTCCTTCAAGAAAGTCAGATTTCTTGCCTGGTTCTTTTCTACACTGATTGCCACAATTCTTGCCCAGTAACTCATTCTGCAAAGTCAGATTTGTTTTGGATGTTAAGACAGAGTGCATCCCTGTGCTTCTACCAGTTTGTTTATTGCAGAAGTTTGGACATACCTGACTTGTGATATTCTTGCTTAGTGCTTTCAGTATTGTGTTGCTTGTGAAGAAGCTTATTTTTATGTCATACAACTTGAAGAGGTTGGCATGAAATCTTCCTTGAGGAAGGTCAGCTTATTACAAAGATGGTCTTCCTGTTTGTGGGTGGTTGGTTTAATTTATGTATTACAGTGGGAATGTATTCATAACTGGAGGCAGCTGATTTTACAATTTGTGTTTCTTTTTATATTTCACTTGTATCCATTGGATCATTACGCATGTGATTAAACATTCTTCTGAAGAACACATTTTTATATTGATATGGATGGTAACCCTGGTAATTGTTGGCTTCCTGGAAATTTCAGAATTTTATACAAAAAGTTTTGTTAATGTTTCATTCCTACAGTGACATGAAATGAATTGAATTTTGTGGTGTAATTTATTAATTTCTTCAGCTAGATTTTCCATTTCCTTTGGTTGTTCTGTTGAAAATAACGAAATGAGAGTGTCGCAATTTTCTGTATTCTCAATGAATAAACTTATTCTAGGTCCCTACAGCTGTTGTGTGATAATCTAGTGTAAATTCCTGCAGATAAGAAAGGGATTTTGAACTCATGTCCATATAGTTTCCATAAGCTGCACTCATATGCGATACTTATAGAAATGATTCTGGTTGTTATTGAGTACAGTGGTTCTACCTGACAGCAGTTTCTAGTGATTTAATGCATTTGCTGTCCCAATAGTAATTTTTGCCAGGACCTGCCAAGAATAACACTGCTGCCTTCCGACAGTTCTCTCAAAACCCGGTGATGTAAGCACGGGCATTAGAATGCTTTTGAGTCTCGCAGCGAGACCACTAACAAGGTTTTGCCCCCTGCTGAACACCAAACCCACAGACAGTCTGGTTTTCTTTTTGTGAAAGTGAAAATTGAACCATTGTGGGTGCTATGATTGTCAGTTTCCATTAACATGACACAAGCAGAGTGGCAGGTATTATAAAAAACGGTGCCATATCTTGGCGAACTTCTTTGATTTGTTAAGCACTGCCCTAAAAACAGCAGAATGCCAAAGTTATGAGGTGATGTGAGATATTATGCTTGATATCATTACAGCCCACTATAAACTAGAGATTGCTTCTGCCAAGTAATCAAAATGTGGTCCATAAAGAAACTTTGTTATTCCAGTAGGCAGCGGGTCATTGATGTTTAGTATGCTTGAGAGCTGTTCTTTGTTCACACAGTGTTACTCATGAAAAATGACATCTTAGGCATGTATTGACCTAACCAATGACAACTGGCTTTGGCGAAACTTATTACTAGTCAATACCTGTTATGTGTTCAGTTAATGAATTTACACATTTGTCTATCTGGCATAGCAGTTCACAATATTTTTCCCTTTCTTCTGTGGTGGTTTGTTCTCTCACACCCCTAGTCAAGAGGACCAACTGTCATGGTCTTAAATAGTCCTTGATTGGCATACATAATCCTTCCTAGTGTCTCTAGATCTTTCAAAGGAACATAAACATCTCACTTCATTTTTCTGTCTCTTCTCAGCCTTGAGAACCCAGTTCCGTGCACCACCAAGATTATATAGCCACTGGCCTAATTGGAGTGATTCTCACACATTCTAATTTCTCATTTCATCGCCTTTTAGTTTTTTTCTTTGCTTTCTACTAAATCACAAGTTCCAGAAAACTTGCCTATTAAGTAAAACATATGCTCCCAACATAAAGGAACTTGCAGACCACACAGAAGACCTGAAAATTTAGTTTGATTTTGGAGCAGAACAACTGGTGTTGGCAGTAAAAAATTTTATAATTTTGGTGTGGAGCAACCTTACTTACCTTCTTCTATTGTTGTGACAGAAATACTAATAAACATTTAACATGTATTTGGTCCAAACAAGTTTATTTCTACAGTGTCTGCTAGGATGCCATTGTTTATCAGTGAACAATGTAAACCACAAAAAAGTAAATGAGAATAATAGGGTTTAGGAGCATACTTGTCACAACCATTGTAGTGGAAGTGCTTCTGCTATGACTAACATTGTGTGAATGTTTCTAACTGGATGACAGTAAGACCATGGTCAGTACTGGAACCTGAAAGTACCTTATCTTGCTCCTGCCCTTCTGCAGTAATATAAAAATGAAACAGAGTGTCTTCCAGTGTAGAATTTTAACATTTTAAAGTAGTTCCTAGAACATGTTTCAGTATTCAGGTTGCAAAAGAAATTTTTGGAGCATCTGTCAACGTTTTCAATTGTATAACTGTGTCAAAATGTATGTACGTCTTGTTCAGCAGTATTCAGTTTGTAAATATTTCAAGAGAGATGCTCTTTTTAATTTATTAAATGCCACATCAGTAAAGTGGCAATCTATGGGATCAAATTGAGGCAGTTTTAATATTGGACCTGGTATGGCCTACAGATGCACCATTGGTTATTTATACTAAACACAAGCCTTAGAACAAAATGAATAGCACTGAATGTAAACAAAATTTGAAAGAGGTAAGTGCTGGCACAGATTGCATTGACTTGTTTATCAAGTTTTGTATTGTCATCAGAGCTAATAAAGTTATTGCCAATAACAATGAACATGAAGGAGTTATAAGTCTGTCTTGTATCAATTGGCCAAAATTGAAAACTAATCGGTTAATGTGAGAACAAGGGGACATAAGTGACAACATTATCTGGATCTTGGTGAAACAAACTCAAATGAATACAGATATTATTTAGTTACATTTACTAGCTGTTCTAGTTCCCCTCAACAATGTACAACTGCCTTTGGCTATGAGATTTAGCTTTATTGCAGCAAGAGAGAATGGATGCAAGGTATTTCAGTGTGTACTACAAGTATTTTGATGAATTTTCATTTCCAACAAGTAGTACATTCTGGCTGTAGGCATACAATTTTAAATGTATTCGGCCTAATTATTGTTTCTATTGTAAACATGACTAGCATTAGTGGTCATGTAAAAACAGTAGCACATATTATGTAGCTCTATTTGCTGAAGAGCTACTCAGGTCAGAATATTACAACCTATTTGTAGCCCACCTTATTGGTGAAATTACTGTAGCTGTGAAGTTGTCATTTGGAACAGAAGCGCACAATAAAGTATTTTGAGACCAGCAGAAGTGCTTTTTACCAATGTATGTAGGTAGTTCTAACAATTTTTCGTCCAGTGAGTCTTCCACCTAGCTTATGGTTTAACACTATGTAGCAGTGAGATAACAGGTGACCATCGGCATGATTAAATGTTTCTTAAACTAACTGTTTCTGTAAGTTGATAAAATTAACCCTTAAGTAATAAAAATGGTCATGTATATAGTTGCACACTGAAGTCCCAAATTATATTTATAATGCAGTGTTTGTTAATGTTGTAATGTGCCTACGAAACATTTATGGTTGAAATTTACTGTAAAAGATAGATGAATTTAAAAAAAATGCTAATGGTCTTCTTAATTTTGTTGGTTTCATTGTTCCCATCACCTATTACGTATGTGAGAAATATTAGCAGTGAGGCTGTCTTGTTTTTTCGTATGGCATCGAGTAATTACTTCATAGCAAATCCCAGAGGTTAAAAATGTTGTACTGCATGAAAGGCATGGTAATTCTACAGAGCTGCAGTTGCACTACCTTTGAGCTGTGTACATTTTTTAAAATACAAGCAGGTATCAGTTTTATGCTGTAAATGTCTTGGTAAGCTTTCCAGTGGAACAACCAGAAATCTGTGTGCAAATTAACACCATGCAAGCAGTGTAGGTAATGGTGACAGCTCTTTTAATACACCCTGTATATGAAAACAAACTACATACACACAATTTTCGAGTGTTTAGGAGAGGAAAAGAAGCTTTTTTTATGTGACTGCCTCTAAATTTCTTTTTTTATAGGGGGAGACGATGTTGGTATATGAAGCACTGGTTACCAGTTCAGCTGAATGCATTGTCACTATTTGAGCAAGCATATTCCAGTTGCGCCATAATGTAGGCAGGTGATATTTTCTGAATTGCCCCTATACCAATAGTCACACCATATCTTGAGCATTACTAACATGTCTGGCCCCACAAATTCTTTGTAAATGTAGATTTTTGTACACAATGTATGCAACTTTTTTAGGAGCACCTGCTGACCAGAGAGTAACAACCTCAGGATAAAAGCAAGTAGCTGTACAGGACAGAAGGGTTGGAGCTTGACTAAGGTAACTCAGAAAGTACCTTTGTCCTTGATTCACATTACCTGTCATGACTAGAGAGAGATAAACAAAACAAAGATAGTTCAACTGTTAATTACCCCCTTGCCACACACACACACTGCTTAAACATAGTTACCATCATAAGCAAAAATTTACATTAAAAGGCGACAGGCACTTCCATTGAAGTCCTAAGTATGAGGTGCATCCTGAAAGTAATTGCCAAATCATTCTACTGCCACTGCAGCACTTGTGTTGTAGGTTCACACATTTCTCTGGTTCATTGTCTTGACACTGCAGCTCAATTTTGTGGTATTTATATTTGTTAGTGATCAGTCAAAATCTTTAGGACAACCTCTGAGCCCAGTGACTGTGAAGTGTGCTCTGTTATGTTTAGTTCCAACACACAGAACATTAAGCCAGCTGAAATTCATCAACTTGTAGACATTTACGGTGAGAAAGTGGATGAGACAGTTGAAGAAACACTCATGACGAAGCATGTGTTGGACAGCCTTCTGTTGTCACTGATGGTATGGGTGAGAAAACACATGGTTCACAATAAGAATGTATTTCAAAAACTGTTTTGCATGACTCAGTCATAAATTGCGTTTGAAAAATGCTTTCAAAATTATGTACCTTGGCAGAGTTTTGACATTTCAGCACTGAATACAGTGATGAGGAAGATGAGTTCTTAAATAGAATCGTGACTGGTGATGAAACTTGGGGTCTTCATGACACTCCAAAATAAAATCAACAATCTATGGAGTGAAGGAACTGACAGTCCGACAATCCTCCACCACCCCCAAAAAAGAAATCATAATGAAGTTGCAAGTGCAAAAAGTCAGGTGAAATGGATTCTGCGACCAACAAGGCATTCTGCTTGTTGAGTTCCTTCTCAGAGCTGAAACCATGAAAGCGGTATGATACTGCAAAACACCGAGAGAACTCCATCACACTATTCAAAACAAAAGATGCAAAACTCTCAATCGAATCATTATGATGCTTCATTTCTGCTGGTGGCACTGAAATCCTTACTAAACAATTCACTTGGGAACAGTGAGACCACCTGCCAATCAGTGCTGATCTCACATCTTCGGACTACCACTTTTACTTCATCATCAGTCAGGATGAAGGTGCTTGAACACCTATGATGATGTAAGCAAGTGTGATCAGTATTGGAGGTCTTAACTGGTATTATCTTTCTATGAAAAGGGCATAGAAAAGTTGGATTACTGCTATGACAAATGTCTGAACAGTGGTGGCTGTTACGGTCTGAAGAAATGTTTTCATGAGTCCTTTCCCACAATGGTACTTACTTTTCTGGCATGCCTTGTATATTTTAATGCCTTTTGGCATACCAGTGTGGGTATAAAAGCTGACGGAGAACACCCCACATCCTCTTCTTTACAGCAGTCACATAATGGGGATACTCAAGCCAATATGAACCACCTATTTTCTATCAGCAGCCATGTTTGACCATGAGGTTTGATCAGCATGTTGTTGAATCTTGTGGATCATACACAGGGTTATTCAGCTGCCCCTGCCATAAAGTTTTATGGAACCTGCAACATCTTCAAGAACCACACCCATGATTTTAATCTTCTCTCCTCCCTACATGCTCACTGTTAGTCCTGCAAAAACAATGAACAGAACCTTTTTGTATCAAAATTAACTACATTACATTTTGTACTTTGTTGGACACCACACTTTCTGTGGCATTCAAGAAAAAAGGCATTTGAATGCCTGTCTTGTACTTTTTGTTAAATAATTCAAAAACTATGGCTTCTAGTAAAAATGTATCCCCTCCCCTCCCAAAAAGAAATGACTACATTAAATTTCCCACAAAAAGATCCTGTTCATTTTTTTATGTAGGACTAGTAATTTGCATGTAGTGGGTGAGAGAAATGAAAATCTTGCCCATGACATTTGTAGGCATTGCAAGTTGCATAAAACCCATGGGTAGGTGTAGTTTAATCATCGTGTACAGGTTTATCATGCCAAAAGAACTAATATAAGATTTCTCTGGCTTCATAAACAGCTCAAGAAACATTTTACACCACATTAATGTATAGTGTTTGCACTTTTCTTAATCAGAAAATCATTTCTCATTGCTTTCCTGACCACAGAAAATTCCTACACACAGCCAACTGTTTTTGTTGTTGTGGTCTTCAGTCCAAAGACTGGTTTGATGCAGCTCTCTATGCAAGCCTACATCTATTTGAACCTGCTTACTGTATTTCCCCTTCAACAGTTTTTCCTCCTCTCACTCAAATCCCACCAACACCAAATTGATGATTCCTCGATGCATCAGCATATGTCTTATCAACCAGTTCCTTCTTTTACTCATGTTGTGCTGAAAATTTCTTTCAATACTATGTCCCTGGTAATTTGATTTGCAACTGCATAATTATTCCATTAGCCACCTCTAGGTGCAGTGCAGAGGGTGTCGAGTGCCAGTAGTAGTCATCTATCCACTTATTGACTACCTCTGTAACTTAGTGTTCACTGCTGCTGCCTATCATGGCGAGGACGCAGGTTTAGATTCCCTGTACTGCCAGGGATTTTTCTGGGTGAGAGGATTGGGAAAGTGTACATTCACCCTTGTGATGCCAACTGAGGAACTCGAGGACAAGAAAACTGACACAGGCAGGATAGTGGTGTGCTGGACGTCATTGGTAAACGATGACACGGTGGTCGGCCAGTACCGATGGACAGAGTTTACCTTATGTTTTATCCACGAAATCATCAAAATTTCTTCCTAGAAACACATTTTTAAAGATACCATCCTTTTCTAGCTTCAACTGCTTGTTGTTCACATCTCGTTTCAGAGCAAGGCTACACTTCACGCAGATACCTCCAGAAAAGACTCCGTAACATTTACATCCACTCCTAACATATTCCTCTTTCTCAGATATACAGTCCAGCCTGCATTTTATATCCTCTCTGTGTCAGCCAAAATCAATTATTTTGTTACCCAAATAACAAAACACTTCTATTATCTTCAGTGTCTCATTTCCTAATCTGCGAGGTTTGTCCGAAAAATACATATAAAAGTTGCATAATAACTTTATTTTACAATTATTCAGGTATTACAATATGGTCTCCTTCAAAGTGCTCACCCTGAGACGTGATACACTTCTGCCAACGCCATTTCCACTGTTGATAACATTGCTGAAAGTCTTCAGTTGTGATGTTGTTTAGTTGCCATGTCGTTTCCACATCTCCCAATGCCACACCATTACGCATTTTTGGGAACATGAAGAACTCACACGGGATTAAATCCAGTGGTGATTGAGCTTCGGGCCAAAAACACAACGAGCGACATGTGTGCGGGCGCATTCTTGTGATGAAGGGTCAAACTCTTGCCACAAGAGCTCCGAGACGTGTCAGAACTTCAACGTAAAAATTTCCGTTCACTCTCTTGCTGGGAGGGACAAATTCCTTGTGAACAATGCTCCAAGAATCAACACTGTCATCACATTGGACCTTGATTTTCGCGACTCTTTTGTTCTCGGTTCTCCTGCTAGTTTCCATTCCTTGCTTTGAGCTCCACATCGAATTTCTAATACCAGGACACGTCTTCAGTGATGACTCGGTTGAGAAAGTCACCTCATTCCTCTGCTTCTAACCAATCCCTACAGCACTCAACCCTCTTTGCTTTCTGTTCTGGTGTCAAGAGCTTCGGTACAATTTCTTCATTTCAAGTTTTTCTGAACAATTGTTTTGAGGGTTGACAGCTTGTCAGCAATCATTCTGTCAATCCACGGTCTTTAAGAACACAACCTGCTGCACACTCCCACCTTCACGCAGAGTGCTCTGACTCGAACTGAGCATTGATTTGATTGATTACAGCAGTAGTCTCACCTGATGGTGACTGCAACCTGTAACATAAAGACATTATTCAACCTTTATACGTATTTTCTGGACAAACCTCGTATAATGGACAATGAAAAACTTCCAATTCTAGTTAGTTATATTAGTTGTTCCATGGATCATGAACACGATTCTTTCGTAATGATGTGGAACGTGTCACCTGCCATATTCTCCAGATCTGACTGGGTCAGACTTTTTCCTTGTCCCAAACCGAAAAAAAAAATACCTCAAAGGATGATGATGCAGTGACTGATGTTTTGTTGCAATTGAAATCAAAGATCTTTTCTTTGAATGGTTTGCAGAAGTTATCTGAGCATGCCTCCAAGTGTATTGGTGTACATAGGTATTATATATACAAATAAATTTATATTATGAAATTTCTTTCACTCTTTATTTGTTAGGGTAGAAGCTTTTTCACCCCTCCTCGTACAGCTTTCAAATGCAAACTCGCTGATCATCCCTCGTTATTCATTCCGCATCTCCTGATTCAACTTGACTACATTCCATTATTCTTGTCTTATGTTCATCTTAGAACTGCTCTTTAACACACTACCCATTCCACTGTCTGCCTCCTTAGCTGTGCCATTCGACTAACTGCCAGAGATTTTTCCTCGGGGGGGGACTGTGACTGGTACAAAATGCAGTCAGTCTTGTGAGGAGCTGCTTGACCGAGTAGTAGTGGTTTCACAGTAAAAAAAATCCTAGGACAGAGGTGTGCTGACCAGCTGCCCCTCCATGTTGCATCACATCACACCACACCACTGGCAGGGGGCAATATGTCGGTTGGTGGAATTTTAGCATTTTTAAAACAACCAACGGAAATTCCAGGTAGGAATGTCAAAAATTTCTGATTTTTATCCCTTCCATTCCATTCAATTTATCTTCCAAGACCCTTCCTGCCTCTGATATCAAGAGCTTTATTTCTTCTCTCTTCCTGTGTATTATAAGAGTCCCGTTACTCACTCCAAACAACAAGAAAATATTGAAACGATGTAACACTTGTTTGTCAGAACTGTCTGAAGTGTAATGTTGGGATATGACACTGTAGGATAGAGTTCCAATGACATTTGTTGCATAACCTAGAAAACAGTATCAACAATCATCGACATGATTTGAAGTATTTTGTGGCTCAGCTCACCATCCAAATATATTTAGAAGTACAATTCATGTGGGCTCTAGGTCATATAGTTTCAGTTAATATCTTGACTTGCTGATGAAATAACATTGTAGCTTTTGATAAGCCCAATTCTCCAAATGTAATCAACAGCTAAACCACATTTCTAAAGCTTTGGCAACTGGCTAAAAAAGAGTCACTGATTTCAAAGTTGCAGAAGTATAAAAGCAAATTACAGTTCATGATATACACTGAGTTCACATTACTCAGTCCAACAGATAAAACTGCACTTGGTTCCATGTGACATCAAGTCCAAGACAACTACTCTCATTCAGTAACCTCACTAAAACTATTGAGAAAGTTAACAACGATAGCACAACTCAACTCACGGGTGCAAAGCATCAAAGGTACATTTTTACAATATTAACTTCAGGAACTGTTCTAGTGGTTATGAAAAATTATAACAGTTTCTATTTGACACAGAAGTGCTATGAGGCATTTTCATAACCAAATAATTTGAAACACATGAAATTTATAATCTCAAACATCAAAGAAACAGAAAGAAATTTCAAACAAAATATCAATCCAAAAGGCTTCCATTTTTGAACAACAGATTTGCAATTATTGAAAAAACATAGCTGAAAATTTAATGGAATCAGATACTTTGTTGGCCAGAATATTTATCATAATCTACTATTGAACAGAAGTGTCTGTGAGACAGATTCATTAAAATCTTCAACTGTGTTGTCTGTAAACATGCTCTGAAGGATCATTTCAGGCTTATCTACATTGTGAGTGTATAGCAGCATGATAAGTTGCCTGTCAATTTGTCATACACCACAGTGACATCATTCAAACAGAGAACCACTACTGTGAGACAAACCATCTTCCAGTGGTAGCCTGGAGTCGACAACCTGTTTAGAGCATAAGAGTTGTGGCTCATAGGCACCCACAAGAAAATGCAAAAGAGCTGTGCACTGCCCATTTAGAAGGCAGCTGTATTAGTACAGACCAGACACCAAGTTTTTTCTGAACTAAATCGGGATATTTTTTAAAAAACCAAGACTAAACACACACAGGCTACAATTCAATGTTTTTTTTTTTTTTTTTTTTTTTTACCTTATTGAGATTTTTTGCTCACTTTTCAATCTCCTTCATAGAATCTTCTCTTCTTCCTCAATAAAACTGGAGACATGTAAATCACTAAACCATCTTCATTATTATTATTATTATTTCAGCTTCTAATGTTGCTGCTGGGAAAAGGTTCCTCTCAGCTCACCAAGTGTTCACCATCATCTGAAACAAGACGGAAAAGTTTTAAGAAGTTGTCATAGTTTTCATAACAATGAAAAAAAATTCCTTCCACTAATCAGATTTCAGCTTGAAAAGTTCTTCTCTTCATCCTTGAGAAAGTTCTTTAACTGCACACATTCTTCAAACATCAAATCCCCATCTGCAAGAAATAACTTCTAGATATTCTGAAACTGAGCTCTGTTTCACAGTCAGTGAAAATGGTTTGAAAGTCCTGTAGACACTTTCTTCAAAGTCAAATCATTTTTCAACATAGTTTAGACTGTGCTGCAAGTAAACTGCCATTTTGTTGTGGTTTGCCTACTTTGTTCCTTTGTTGTCCTCGGTGTCTACATACTGGCTGAAAACATAGGGGTGTGCAGTACTGTCTACTGTAAATGATGTAGCCGACAGATGCACACTTGCGTTTCACAGTCTTCTACTTTCACTTTTCACATCCTCCCAATAATACACAGTTATGTATGGCCAGTGCACAACTTCCCATTTATATTTGTTTATAAGTCAACATCGGAATTAAAGTTACATAAAAATGACTGATTTTGCCCCATAATAAAAGATACTAGCTAGGAATACTCAATATAAATTAGAAAATGAATTACACAGACAAAATTCAACCTGAGGGGGCTGCCTTTCTCTTTTATGAAAATGCAGATTACAATTCACATATGTTAATGGTAATTAGTTGAAAGTGAAGAAACAAATTTGAAGGAGGCATATTGCAAAACAAGGGGGAAGTAAAAATTAAAAAATTATCCCAGCTTCCTTCGTCACAATTTCTCTTTCGAATGTTTTGATAAGATCATCATGACGACTAAGGCTGCCACAGGGGAAGGAAACTGCACAACCCTATTCAATTTTTTCAGCAGAGAATTACAAAGCACTGTCACGATTGACCTCTGATGCACTACTTGAAAACAATGGCTATTTAGTCAAGTATGGCCACTTAGCGCTGTTAATAAAAGGAGGAGTTTAAGTCAGTAACTCATACAACACTGCCCCTCATTAGAAATTGGTAATGAGCAATTTGAAGTGAAGACCACATCATTTTATATAATGTTGTCCATTTTTATGTAACCAGGAATTTTATCTATCCCAACAAAGTACAGTTGGGAGTTGGGTTTCCAACCAGATATCTGGGATATCAGGCAACTATGGTCAAGACAGAATCCAAGTCTCCACATTATCAATGTGGCCTCAGATAGCACTAGCATCCCTCCCCCAAAGCATTGGTCTGTGGAGTTGGGTATGGGAAAACACAGAATGGGTACTCAGTCAGCAGAGTAGGATTCCATTCACTGATGCATCCAGGAGTAACCTGACATCTGATGATTGTCAAAGAAAGGTGTGAAAGCAGCAGGAAACTATGAGACTTCAGAAAGAAAGTTACCTGTTACTATGGCAGACTGAGTAACTTTTACTGTATGCTGCAATACAATTCAAAGTGATGCTACTTTTCACTACAGTCACTAAAACCTGTAAATAACAATTGTAACATCCCACAAACTGTTCAGTTTCTTGAAAATATAAACGTGTGCCTCAGTCATGGAACAATTTGAGGATTGCTATGTGAATTTCCTCTTTGATGGAAAATCTCTTTCCTGTCAAATATCCACTGAGCTTGCTGGAAAGACTGAATGGTCTTCATCAAATTGTTGGCACTGTTTCACTACGACTGGATGCTACATTGCATTGCACCATACACTGCAAGAATTCCATGGCGAATTTGTATGTTTGGCTAACAAGAAACTTACTGTTCCTTGTACCTCAACTTTGGAGAGCCATTTCACTCCCACAATGTGATGAACCTGTTGTCCGTACTGCAGCAGAATTGTCTCTCAGGAAATTGGTAACATGCCCACTCTTCTGAAAGGGTGCCGTGCCTGTTGCGTAACTTAATTTCAGAAGTCCCTATACCTCAAGTATGTCTCTTGAATGAATCAATAACCATCCAAGACCATTTCTTCAGCAATTCCTTTGGATCAGTGCTCATTGTGTAGAAGCAGAAGAAGATACATTCATGTGTGTGAGTCATGAGGCAACGGTTCAAATCTGTGTTCTGTAACTAGTGCAACATTATTTAATAATTCTCCTGATACTGTGTTACTATCACATTTTTACTGTTAAATGTTTGTTTGCTGATGGGGTGGTAGGGTCAACCAATAACCCTCTGGAAATTTATACAGTGAGATAATCACAAGCCTATTTGGGGCCCACCCAAACAGAACCCTGCTTGCCCCAGTACAGCATATTCCATAGCAGTTACTCAGTAATGATTGTTTCACTCCCCTCAACCCTTATTGACAAATGGTGCATTTTCAAAATTATTTTTCTCCTACAATGTTCACAGTTCAGCCAATAAGATCAAAATCCCATGCACTATGACGTACAATGTTCCATTACTGTGTCATTGGATGGTAGGCAAAAGTATGTCCAGAGCTTAGAGTAGCAATCGACTGTTCGTGTTAACAAGTCCCCAGCTCATGAAATCCATGTTTGACAAATGTGCACCCAGTCAAGGAGACTGATCTCATCAAGATGGTCAACATTTGTCATGACCCAAAAATCAAAAGTAGCGTGCTTTCTGGAAGATGAGGAAGGCAATTGTAATCTGAGAGCTTTTATCATCTGCTTTTCTGGGGTTCCCATTGCACAGAATTAGTTCATGCTGACTATTTACTGAACTTTGTTGCTGCCTTAATCCTCAACAAAATTTTATATGAGGAGCTTACACACAAAAGCAAACATGTCAGGAATTTAAAATAAATGAGACACAGAATGGAACAAAACAAACAGGATAAGCAGAACCTAGATAATCATACAATTTAAGTGAAATCAAACATTTGCCAAGATACAAGCCTAGGAAAATACATCTGTGTCCACATACACATTTTGTGTGAAGGATAACTAATCCATTACATCCAGTCGAGTGATTTCCATTCCAGTCACACTGTTTCTCTAATGCAGAGCAACTGTTTGTGCTTCCGTGCTCCCTCATAATATGTTGCATAGCACTACTTTTTATTATTATTAAAAGGACACAGTTACTTATGCACTGACTCCACTTTTGATAGAATAGGAAAACTTCTAAGAAAAAGGCCAACAATTGTAACAAAAGAGGAATACAATGAGATCTACAATCAGTGACTCAGCTAAGAAACCTTGCTCGCCGATGTACATCTTGTAGGTCCTTAGATAGGGATTTCACATTAAATATGTGAAATAAAATGCATTTCCATACACAAGTACAAAGCTATGGGAAACACTCATACTGATGTTGAGACAAATGCATTCTAGAAGTCCCAACTAGATGTAAAAGAGCAGATGAACCACTACAAAACCCTTTCCTTGGACAAAAGCCCAAGTACTTTTCAGCCATCCAGTCTAAGATAATAGGAAAAAAGATGTTGATGGTTTACAGTAAACTAATTTTTAAGAAGCATGCCAAAATCACTAGTACTTAAGTTGGAACACAACCATCACCGATGATATTTCCATGTTGCTTGTGACTGTTAAGAAAATTATTCTTTTTTGCATTTACGTCAAAGAATACTTCTAAAGATAGTTAATGCCACAGTTACGTCATTTTATTCTGGCATGGTGATCTGAAACATTTTAAATAATTGTGAAGTAATAATAAACCTGAAATTTGAATAAAATATTGAAAACGAATATTAGTACTATAGTGGCCACTTTACAGTTTTTTCTATGGTATCACATACTACACTATAAAAATGTGTGAAATGATATGGTATAACAAGCATTATACAATAAGAGGTAAGTTATTTTGAAAGAAAGAAGAAGATTTTTAGTTTTGAAAATCGCTCATGGTTCATGTAATGAGAACATGTCCATATTTAAATGTGCTTTTTAAAGGAATATTTTCATTGTAGATTTGATTTACAGATATGAACTGCCTTTTGGCCTAAAAGTAAAAGGCATTCACACTGCAGTATGCTATTTTCATTCTTATGTATGCCCAAAATAAGTTTCATGTTGACTGTGATAAATTGCATTTAGTAGATATGTTCATTTTTGGATGTCACCTTCTCATAATTTGCTTGGGCCTTTGCCCCGCTTCAACACGGGGTTGACCCTGTTACTATAGAGTTGGCAATGTTAGTGTCACAGAGTGTTGTTGCCAGATGCCCTTCTTGTCACCATCATGTACCCCCCAGGACAGAAGTAATGTACCCTAGCTGTCTGCGTCTAGTGTAAGCCATGAAATAGTGCGAATGTTTTTCAGATGTCTGTAAGTTGTGTAACTGAGGTGGTACATGGGGACCAGCCCAGTATTTACCATGTGGGATGTGGAAAACTGCCTAAAAACCACATTCAGGCATGCCGTCCCTCGTTGTTAACCTGCTGGGCTGATTCAGTCCGGGGCCGGCGCGCCTACCCAAGTCCAGGAAGCAGCACATCAGTGCTCGTGGGTAACCTGTTGTTTCCTTCTCAGAAATTCATCTATGGAATAGCACTTGTCAACTTTCATTATCAGCCAGCACCTTGTTAATTAAAGGGAGGTTGTCAAATATTTTTATGGCTGCATGATATGCTTCTTTCTGTGCTACAACAAGATTAAGTCCCACTGTTTTCCTCCTAGTATTGTATTTATGAATGCTAGTATTATTTTCAAATTGTGCTGATCCTTCAAAACAAACTTTGTAAGAGTGTATGTGTTGTGAGGCTACCTAATTTCTTTATCTATGTGAAGTTTGAGGATAGGCACTGTGCGTGTGTGTAGGGGGATGGGGAGGGGGAGGGGTCAGAGGCCCCCATTCTAAATATGACATCAATGAAAGAAGGAAGTTAAATTTTCTAGTGATGTCATTGCCACTTATGGCAATCAAATTTAGAGCAAATGTTGCTGCACTCAGTTTTATAATTCTTGTTCTCATCACTATGTACCCCCAAGTATTTTTAACAATCAGTCTTCACATATTTCTTTTCCGTAATGCTTCATTATTAGTGATGATTTGTCTTTCCTTGTACAAAACTGAATAAGATGCCTTTTCTTTGTAAATGATGTGCTAGACCATTTATTGAGAACCAATGAATGACACTTTCGAATATTTCATTTATTGCTCCATCTGATATCGAGGTCGGTTATCGTGCTTTTGAGGTGAATTAAGAGAACTATTTTGCCTTTATCAGTAAAGTTTCAGGCAATTACCCTTCATCAAATTCATGTTGAGACCTAGAGAAGACAATTCTGGTCTATAAAGTGTGTCACAATTCAGAAATGTTAACTGTGTTCTTTAATGCTTCAACAGATTGTTATCCATAATAAAGGCCTGCAAGTAAGTGCATTTGCCTTGCAACCATTCCAGAAAATGGGAATGGTGTGTCCTTTTTAGTCACAATGCCTTGTTGCTCCAGTGATATACAATTAACTGCCACAAGAGGAGGGGATCTCAGACTAGATTACATTAATTATTTATTCCACAGACCCACAAAAGAGGGTATCCTCCTGGGTGTGGAACATGTCCAACAGTATTGGAATAGTACCTCAGAATCAAACGAAACAGGAGGTCCTGCCTGAGACCCAGGTATAGCTGCTTTCATTAAATGAAACTATATGGTTCCAGAGAGGAATCCCCATTTCATTCAAAACTGAGGTGCTATTCCATGACAGTTTGACATCCTCTGAGGTGCTCTTTGTGTTTTGGGGAAATAAGTGGACTGAGTTGTGAACAGGATTTTGGACTGAGGAGGGAGGCATGCTGGGGCAAACAGTGCAGAGCCACTGTGCCAGGGTGGTGTAGTGGTTCGTGCATCTGCCCAGTGAGCAGAGGATCTGGGTTCAAATCTCGGAATTCGGTCAAATTTTCATTCATCTCTTCAGTCTGCATAGTTGGTTGAGACTTGTAAAAGGTCCATGGAACCATAAAGTTTCTTTTCTTTTTGGTGATCATTCATATCAATGTTATTTTCAGTTTCAAGTGACAACTGAAAGAACAAACTAATAGTCTTATCTCCCTTAATAATACACTTTTTGGCGACAGAGAGAATACAGGCAAATGATTTAATAGTGATGCATCATCATCTAATCCAATTTAGTTAGTAGGATACATGTTCTATGGATCGTAATGATGAGGAATGAGTCATTTTACATTCATTTGCAAATTAATTTATGCATATGGTTACATTATGAACATTTCTAATGTTGAGAATATCATGATTTTGCCATGTATAAAAAAATATGAGGCGTACATAAAGACCACAAACACTTTCAATTATTTATTGCACAAGAACCAAACAGTGTGCACCTATCATACATGTGTCATTTCAAAGAGACACTGAAAGTTTTTTTTTAATGTATACCACCACAGTGTAGTTTCGTAACTTGAGGATAGTCACCAAAAGTCACAAACGTGGTGTGTTGGCGTCCAACAAAAACTAGTGTGGTAAGGAGCCACCAACAAGGAAGGCCATTTACCACTGGCACAACAAATTTGTTATGATGGGTTGCTTGTGCCCGGGAAAGAGAAGCAGACGTCCCAGTGTGAGTGAAGTGAATGAGGAGTGCATACGAGAGTCATCTATAAGGAGTCCGAGAAAATCTGTGCGTCGTGCATCCCATGATCTCAAAATAGCTCCAATGACATAGTGAAAAGTCCTGCTACAGAAGGTGTCAATGAAATCATTCAAACTGGAGCTAGTGCAGGAACTCAATGATGATGACAAAACGCTTCTCTTTGAGTTTTGTTCAGAGTTGCAAAAACTGAATGGGGATGGTAATGGCTTTGATTACATAATATTTAGCAGGGAAGCCACTTTTCACACTAATGGGAAAGTGAACAGGCATAATTGTCATATCTGGGGGTACAAAGCATCCACACGAATGCATTGAATTTGAGCATGAGTCCCCAAAAGTAAATGTTTTTTGTGCCTTGTCGTACCAAAAACAGTACAGGCAATTCTTCTTCACTGAGAGCACTGTTACTGGATATTCCTACTTGGATGTGTTGCAGCAATGGCTGATACCTCAAATGCAACTGGACCCTTCATTCATTTTTCAGCAGGATGGAGCTCCAACCCATTTTCTTCGTGAAGTTTGTGGGTGTCTGAACACAGAGCTGCTGCATCGATGGATCGGCCTTGCTACAGAAGAGGACAGGTGTTTCACTAAATGGTTCCCCAATCACCACATCTCACTCCATGTGACTTTTTTCTGTGGGGACGCATTAAAGATCTGGTGTATGTACTGCCTCTACCACATGATGAAGCAGTGCCCCGTTTGTTTGGAAGTTTTTTTACAGTTTCGCTTCAAATTGCAATATGTATGATATCTGTACAATGTTTAGTTCTTGTGCAGTAATTACTTGAAAGTGTTCCTGGACTTTATATAGGGTGTACATAAAGTATGATAGGAGTGGCAGGCTTGTTAACATGGTGCTGAAACATACAATGGTAGCTAACGAAAAGCTCTGTTTGATGTGTTGCAGACACTACTGGCTATAACAACTCCCAAATTTAGGTATTTAAATATTATTCTAATGTTATCGTAAGATAAGGCATAGTACTCATTATACTATTGTTAAAAACAGCATTGTTTATTAAACATGTTATCTTCTATATGAACCGTAAAAATTGTATACATTTCATTTAAATTTGTTGCCAATTTGTTTCAGCTATTGCCACATGATGTACAGTCACTTCAACTTAAAAAATATACGAAAAAGGAGACATAAACATTTTTTTCAAGGCACTTTCTTGATCCTAAATTACCACAGCATTACATTTAAATGTTTAGCAGCCAATACCATTTTTCACAGCACCTGATAATTCTTGTAACTGTACCCAAGATGTAGTCTGGAATGTCTGAAACACCATTATCATTAGTTACCTTTATAATTCAGTCAATATATATATTATTTTTTACTTTTAAACACATTTGGCAAAATAAAATGGATTTTTTCTTTAGCAACAGTCCTTCTCACACAGGCAAGCAAAGCCACAAACATTTCATCCTGGTTACTGTAAATGCACTCCAAGAACTAGCACCTCTACTTTGAGCAGTACTGTACTCTGTTTCACCCATAGCAGTTCACTATACCAGACTGCAGACAGAATGTTCACCACATCTTGTACTTTTTCTGTAAAATGTATGTGTTTCTGACCCTGCACAATTTGTCAGATACTCCAAGCAGTACACACTTTTAGTATTAATCTATTCCCAGGGTAGCTTGCTTGGAATCATTTCAGTTCAGACACTCATTCCATGTTCCATGTGATCTTCACTGTCTTGGGGTGATTTCCATGCTTCAATGTAGCAAGCTGTACAATGATAACTGTAACTGAATGCAGAAAATTAAGAATTGGAAATATAACAATAACAGACACAGTGTAATCCAATGAGCAATTGTACGTTCACTCACTCATTTATATATCAGCTTTGTATTCAATTGGAGGCTTTTTCCCCCATCATTTGTAATGAATAACCATGTCTCTGAGCTGGCAATTATAATACCAACACTTCTAGGGATACGAGTTGTGACATTTCACACCTTCCAAAAGCACATGAAAATATTCTGAATTCAAATTTTGAAGATGGAACATTTTGGTGCTACATAGGCACTGTAATACACAGATGGAACACGATTCAACAGCAGAAACATATTACAAAATTAGATACTGTTATAAAGAGAAGATCCCTGATTTTGTTGTAGCAACTCAATATCAGTCCTGTGTTTAGTCACTTCTCTGCCAATTCAGTTACAGTTACCTTGACAGAGAGAACACTTAAAATAGCAGTATGTCTGTGCTAGTAGTAAGTGGCATACATTCTAATCTCTTACAAAGGTTGAATTTCAATCACAGAATTCCATTTCTGAGGTTTGGAAGCAGTTTATGTTGGGATCACTATAAAACCACGTACATGCTACTTGGGCCCTTGAGATGTGCCAATGACTCGGATGGCTTGCTGTCAGATGCATTTTGATCTTTTTGGGTGTCCAAGGGCTGTGGTCCAGATGATCACACACATTGTCTGCGAATTTTAGATGCTAAAGTGAAGAAAAGTTTTCAGTCACAGCTATTGATTTGCGTTAACACAGGGATTTAACTTTGAGTATTGCACCATAAACCTGTTTTGATAGTAAAACATGCAAAAACTAAGCTCATTCTTCACCCAGAGAGGTGCTGGTGAGTCTCCACAACACTGGTGGCCTTTACCTAAGAGGGTTCCATTTAAATAGGTCTCATTTCTTTTGCTGCCTTTGTACACTGTGTGTATCTAGAAGTGAGTTTCTATACTTGTTCAAGTTCATGCTGTATTGCATCCTAACAAGATGGAAGGAGGAGGTCGGAATTGAAAAAAGTGCTGTAATTGTAGCTCTGCATCACAAAGGCTATTCTAGCAAGGCAATAGTAACAAATTTTGGCCTAACCAAGCCTACAGTAGTGTATACATTGCTCTGGTGCCAGCTCAAGTGTTTGACAATCTGGAAGACCCTAAGTAACACGGTAAAGCAAAGATTAGTTCCTATGTGTACAGAGTAAATGTGAAGAATCCTCCTGCACCTATAATTAATAATAAAGTAAACAATATGTGAGAAGCTCCAACCTTTGTCTCAGCAGAGCAATGCCATTTGTGTGACCATGACTTACATGGATGGATAGAGAGAAGTTGAATTGATTGCAATGGGCACAGCAATGGTTCAAGGATTAATCGAGTTTTAAATTTGTAAGCCTTGACAGAATGTTTACTCATTGACATCGTGGAGAACGTATGAAGTCAGTACTGATCAACAATTCAGTTCAATCTGCCAAGAGGCATATTAGTTGTGGGTTGATCTGCAGCAAGACAATGATCTCAGACAGACTTCTAAATTGTGCCAATAGTAAGTCAATAGAGGAAAGAAATTTGGGAAACTGAAGAATATGGTCTGGTGAAGTCAGCCGCCTCACTTAAATCCCATCGAATACTTACGGGATGAACTTGAGGAAGGGAGATTAAACACTAATGTCCCATTGAAAACAAGGTTATTAGAGACGGAGCACAAGCTTGGATTAGGGAAGGATGGGGAGGGAAGTCCACTCTGCCCTTTCACAAGAACCATCACGGCATTGGCCTGAAGTGATTTAGGGATATCACAGAAAACCTAAATCAAGATGGCTGGACATGGGTTTGAACCGTTGTCCTCCCGAATGCAAGTCCAGTGTGCTAACCACTGCTCCACCTCACCCACTGGGATGAACATGGCACAGAGATCAGAGAACTGGCGTCATCTAATGTTGAAAATCTATGGATTACAGATGCATGGGACTGTAATCTCTGCAAAAATATTATCTCCATAATGCCAACAGTCTGCGCAGCTGTTCTTAGCACGAAGGGTACTTAATGACAGAGAGAGAGAAAATATTTGTATTGTTAGCCTATTTAGTTTGAAGAGTGTAGTTGTCTATTAAAATAAAGTGCACAGCTTTTTTCATAGGTGATCGAATAATTTTGACCTGTAGTGTACACTTAGTAACAACAATAAACAGATATTGAGATCCTTGTCAAGGAAGGTGATTTATTTACTAAACTAGAAAGGTTACAATGAAATGCATACCATTTACTCTGCTGAAAGAAGAAACTGCAACACCCTCAAGGATATGGTCATTTTTGTCATACGATGTGACATCGCTGTAATTCAGGTCAAATGGAACACGTGTCACAGTGAAGGGTGTCCTGTCACATAACTACAATGCATACCACTCTCTGATGGCAATGCAGGTGTATATTCTGACACATAAAGGTGCCAAATGCCATCCTGTGATAAATTGCCCCATAGCATCTTGGGCTGTTTGTTGGCACAATCTTTCATTAACTCACGATATATAGCGAAGTTTTGCTAAAGTTAAAAAGTGATTTTTACTGCTGAGTGTATATTTTTTGTTTTTTTCAAAGTACGACAACAATTACTGCAAAATGGCCGATACACAGCTCAGTAGAGACATTGTCAATAATAGATCAACTCTACACATTGTTTGAATAACATTACATACAAGCTAAACATTGTAGAGACGAGTTTTAAAAAAAAAATCTTATTACTATTGATACGGTCATGACTCATAGAATGGATAACATAAACAGTTTGCCTACTGCAAGTTCCATATCCAATGAAGCAGCATAGAATTAAATTACACTTGCTCAAACAGTAAATGAAATACAGAACCTAAATAATCCAGCTGTAGCAACCGACAGTAACATAGAGTTGCAAGATATGGAAAGTGAATCACAAGCAGTAAATTCTCACAATTTACGGGGGCAGATAATGTTCAAACAGTAAATTTCTCACAATTTATCAGTGCAGTCATGCAACAATTTCAGCAGATGAATACAAGTTTACAGAACAATGAGAAACTGTTTACGGAAAAATTTCAGGAAATAATGAAAAAACTTGACAGTAATGATGGTAAATTAACCAAAATTGGTACTGACTTGAACAAAAGGATCACTCAAATGGCCACCTAGTTTTCAAAACTAACAGTTTTAGCAAAACATAATGAAATCAATGTCAAACCTTTAAGTAGCACATGATGAGAAAAGTAGGAAAGTGCGTTACCCCTCATGATGACATCACGAGGCGTGTCACACAAGTAGAGGCAGATTTAGAAACCATGGCCAAGACAATCAAATCAGAGACAGACAGATGTTTTTTCTAAAATGAATGAAAATAAACAAACTAATTAATTTCACACCACTTTGGCGAATTGTGCTTGGATGGGGATGAATAGGTGATTATCTGGACAACACAACACCCAGTCCCTGAGTGGAGAAAATCTCTTATCCAGCTGGGGATCAAATGCAGGCCCTTAAGATCGACAGTATGTCACACTCAGCACTCAGCTAACGTGGGTGGACAATGATTTAATAGAAACAAGCAGACTGCAAACTGACTTATTCAACAACCTTGGACACTGGAGCCAATAATCAGACTGTATTTATATGTCCAAAAGTATGTGATCCGTTTGTTTTGTTTACACAATCAATGACAAACATCAGCTTAAAAAAGTAAAATTGCATCATAGTGTTGTCAGAATTTATTCTCAGTAACTATTCCTTTTCTTTGCTCCCCTTTCATTTTGCAGTCCGTCTATCCCCCCCCCCCCCCCCACACACACACACACATCTCCACCATCTTCCCCCTCCCCATATATGCCTGTCATGTACAATGCAGTTAGCTTTCAGCTCATATTGACTCCAAATGACCTTTTTTTTCCAGTAAATTGTGTCTTGCTGATTACCGCATCTTCCATCGTTAAGCTCTCAGGTTTTCAAATCTCATCCAGCGCAGGCACCAAGGATCAGTCTTTCCTTCTCATCCTGTCTGGTAAGTCTCCTCTGACCTATGGTTTTGGACAACTTTTCCATAACTCTCTCCCTTTCTTGCCAGTCTTCTTTCTTTCCCTTCAAATCTTCTGCTAGAAGGAAGAGCCATTGGCTCTGAAGGCTTCCACATTTCTATATCCTTTGCATATAGTTTCTGCTGCCACCAGTGTGGTGAGTAGATCATCTTATTTATCCAATTATACTGCAGCCATCTTCATGATAGTGCTGGCAACATGGCTGTGGATGAGGTCATGTTTGGTATGAGAGTCAGCTACCATCTGACATCGGTTTACGAGTACTCAACAAAAAGCTTGTGAGAATTCAATTCCATACAGCTGGAACCAAAAGAAAATTGGTAGTTCATACCAGCACAAGACCATAAATGAAAAAGTTGTTATTAATAATCTGTGTCCCTGACACTCTGTCTACAAGTATGTTAAGTAAGTTTCAATATACCATTTCACACTTAGCACTTATTCTGCTTTTAACACTATTTTACTCAACTCCAGTTGCTTGTGACAAATGGACTGATGCATCAAACAGGCTACAGTACATTTTATTACATGATACATTATTCTCTTTTTCGCAGTTTTGGGAAAATGGTGTACACTGACACTTAAGTAAAATGCTAATCCGTGTGCATGCATAGAACTTTATTGCAGGTTTCCTAATACAAACTACTCTATCAATAATGTATTGGACTCAGTGTAATGGAGCAGCTTGTCTTTTATTGTTAGCCAAAATTAGCAGCAATGGCTTTGTGTACATGGTAGCTCCAAACTGTGACAAGCTTTGAGAGCACTTGCCTGCTAAAGGCAAAGGATCTGAGTTTGAGTCTCAGTTTTAATCTGCCAGGAAGTTTCACATCAGCACACATTCCACTGCAGAGTGAAAATTTCATTCTGTAAACATCCCCCACGCTGTGACAAGCCATGTCTTTGCTATATCCTTTCTTCCAGCATTGCAGGACAGCTTCTCTGAAGTTTGGATGGTAGGAGATGAGGTACTGGAGGAAGTAAAGCTGTGAGGATGGGTCATGAGTCATGCTTAGGTGGCTCAGTTGGTAGAGCACTTTCCCACAGAAGGCAAAGGTACTGAGATAGAGTCTCAGTACAGCACATAGTTTTAAATCTGTGTACACTTTACTGCAGAGAGAAAATTTCATTCTGGAAGCTTTGAGAGGTTGTGTGTTTGGGTGGGAAGGAGTGTTTTACGACTGTGGAACATGTATTGTGATTAGTTGGTTTATGAGCACAGAATAGAACTACTGAAACTAATAAGTTATTGGAGGTAATTTGTCACACTTTTTGTGGATTTTAGAAGCAGAGTGTTAACGACTTTGCAATACAAATATTCCGAATGAATCTCTGACATTGTATTTACAAGATGACTTGAAGTTCCCTTGATACCATTCAGTAGCAGCAGACCACTTCTGTGGCTGGCCAAATATTTGACAAGTCTCCTTACACATCAGTGTAGCAACTGTGAGGAGAGAAACCTCAAATTGCCAAATTTTTCTATATGTGCTTAATTTTACTGGCTGTGCTCTGGATCTTCCAAGCTCTGACTGGGAAAAATGCTCCTCAGAGAGCACAACTCCCCTTCCCTGGGCTATGTTTTACTCGGGCAACCATTGCTTCCATTTCTGCTATACCCCTTGGAAAAAGTCATGCCTCACTATTCGTACCTCTCTCCCGTGTCAGTGAGGCAGCTTCCTTTTAGCTCTCTGTCACTCTGAAAAACATCAAGATGAACCACTGTCCAAAGGTCTTAAATCCCTAAACAAAATTTTTGTAAGAGTTATGTGTTTGGTGGCATTTAAAAGGCCTAGCTGGGAGTTCACCTGTAAGACAGCAATCTCTGGCACACATCCCAAAGCCAGATTTTCTGCATTTGGCAGGCAATTGCATCTTTCACAAACATTACTTCTCACTCCAACACGTAAAATATTTGTGTGAGTGAACAATGCAGAATGTCTTGACTCTTGTCCATCTGCACGGTGGTGCCATTAGGGATCACAAAGACACTTACTGGGCCAGGCTGCCACAGTGAAAGTTTCCCCTCACCGCCGCTTTCCAGACGAGCTCAGCCAGATCCCCTTATTCCCAGCTAATGTACAAATCTGTTTTAAATTACTCTCTAAACTGACTATCACTCAGACATTTAATATCAATACCGTGCTTCATTCGTAATTAATTGCACGGCTCAAGGTGGACCTCTACTATGAACTCACAAGAACTTGTGTATGTTGTATGACAGTGTTGAAAAGTTGTCCTGTAACGAATATAATAGCTTCATAGTTAGGTCTACATCATTTTATGGCCACAGAAAGAAAGTTCCTGTTTCAATTGAAATTTTAGCTTGGAATGTGAAATATTTTAAAATGTTGTGTAAATGCCCCATTCCATCACACGAGTCAGTTTAGGTGGTTGTTGGTCACAGTTTGGAAGAGTCCATTCAGGATAGCAGACAGCTGGTCATACGTCATACCATGCACGAATAGAGTGTAAGGAGATTTGCTAGCTGATTCTCAAGGGAATGAAATATATGGTGGGAACTTGGTATCAGGATGACATACAAATGTACTAGCATATGGTTTAAGTTAAGTGATTAATAGCATACTGTTATTGGAAGCAAACACAAAATTTTGACCACAATATTCTTACTCCTCACATCAAGCTATGATGAAGTGGGCAAGTTCTGTTGAAAGATGTAGCCAATTTTCACAAAGCCTGTAAGTGAAGTATTCATTTGTTAGCGAGCAATTTAGTCAAATACATTGGGACTGTAATAAAAAACTATGGTTGTGGGATTAGACATGTCTGTTATCCAGCTTGGCAGCAAAATTCTGAGCCCTGTAAGAAACCACGTGTGATTTTAACCGACGCACATCTCGATGAAACATTGTGAGTGAAGCTCTCTGGACTGTGCTGTGTGGGCAAGGTTCAATAAGGGTGCACGCAGTCCTTGTAAGGCCAACTGAGGAGCTACTCGACTGAGAAGTAGCATCGCCGTTGCCAAAAACTGGCAAGGTCCGGGACAGAGGTGTGCTGACCACGTGCCCCTCCAATTAATTTGGTTAGCTGAGGGTGACACAGTTGTCAGTCATCACTGTTGAGACGTCCGATGCCTCTTTGCATAGATCTTTTTTTGGGGGGGGGGGTTCTAGTCATGGCTGAAAAGTACTGATTGTTATTTAAATTTCTTTTTTTTATGGAAGAGTAAAATATATGATTATTAAGCTGTTGTTATAAAAGTGTGCTTGTAGTCCATCATATGTACAAAGACTCTCTAAAAGAAGGAGGCTAAAAGACTGACAGTATGCACAGGTTCCTAATATATCTAAACTTCAGCTAATGCTCAGTATTGCTGCATTATTCAGCTTTTCCGTAAATTCACAATGGGGCACTGACTGGCTTATAAATAAAGTTCAAAATTTCATAACGACAAAAATAAATATAGATCAACCCAGAGCACAATCTTTTTTAAATCTTGTCTTGACAAGAAACAAGTAAAGCTGAGTTACACACTGGTTCCAGATGTGGACAACAGCTAGTTATGTCTTTAGATTTTTCTGTTTTCTTCATAGATTAATTCTTAAATTCCATGAGTTTTCTTGTATTTAAGAGGTGTAGTCTCACATTTTTGTAACTTTAAAGTGGAAATTCAAGTAGTGTGTAGCACAGTCGTCATTTCTCTTGAACGACTAACTACACTACTAGGTTAGGCATGTGGAGGCTGGCTGTCCGGCCACGCCCACTCGTCTGTGAGTCACTCCTCCGACGGCATCTGAGCGAGCTCACTGGAGGAGGGGTTCACAAGTGTTGGACACATTAGGGAAATATTGTTCAGAGCCAGAAAGATAGCCAATATGCACTCAGTAGGTCTGTCAGGGAGCCTCATCCGAGATGGGGCATCTTTGCCTGTGGCTATCGAGCTTGCAGGGTGCAGTCATCTCCGAGGAGTGGCATCAGTTCTGACAGTGCCTTTTGCGAGGGTTCCGAGGTCATCCTCAGTTCATTCAGATGACTGGTGGAGGCTGCTGGCCTCTCATATCGAGTGCAAGAACAGCTCACGATTTGCAGCACAGTTTCCAGAGTTGACTGGGGTCCTAAGGTCTGGAGCCGAGTGGACAATCTCGGCCAGAGGCTTTGTTGAGTCTGACAGTCTTGGCTGGACCTCCATTATTGGGTGGATAATTGTAGGACTCTCCTAGACACGTCAGGGTACACTACACAAAGGAAGCAGCTACTCAGTTAGGTAAGTACTTGCGGGGTGCACATGGTGGTTTTTAGCCTACATGGTAGTCTGAGATACTCTGATGAACACAAAGCAGTTGACATACAGATAACAAAATCAGACAGCATTCAGAGTGAAGACACTTTGACAAATTTTATCAGTTAACTGTTGTAGTTTTTGCAACAAAATTCCCAAACTTATTTATTTATGGCTTATTTACCCTGACTAGATTAGATGCTTCAGGCGCTAACTTACACATGACCAGGAACAATATTACACAGAAAACAAAATAATAATAACACTAACATTAATAATGTATTATAATAATACGTTAAGACACAACAATATCAATGCTAATAATTTGGATTATTAATGAAAAGTACACCCCCCCACCCCAAGAAACATGGACCTTGCCATTGGTGTGGAGGCTTGCGTGCCTCAGCGATACAGATAGCCGTACTGTAGGAGCAACCACAACGGAGGGGTATCTGTTGAGAGGCCCGACAAACGTGTGGTTCCTGAAGAGGGGCAGCAGCCTTTTCAGTAGTTGCAGGAGCAACAGTCTGGATGATTGAATGATCTGGTCTTGAAACACTAATCAAAATGGCCCTGCTGTGCTGGTACTGCAAACAGTTGAAAGCAAGGGGAAACTACAGCCATAATTTTTCCTGAGGGCATGCAGCTTTACTGTATGGTTAAATGATGGTGTCTTCTTGGGTAAAATAGTCCCCCATTATAATCTCCAGGAGGGGCCTACTCGAGGATGTCGTTATCAGGAGAAAGAAAACTGGCATTCTACGGATCGCAGCGTGTAATGTCAGATCCCTTAATCGGGCAGGTATGTAAGAAAATTTAAAAAGAGAAATGGATAGGTTAAAGTTAGATATAGTGAGAATTAGTAAAGTTCGGTGGCAAGAGGAACAAGACTTTGGTGAGTTGAATACAGGGTTATAAACACAAAATCAAATAGGGGTAATGCAGGAGTAGGTTTAATAATGAATAGGAATGCGGGTAAGCTACTACAAACAGCATAGTGAACGCTACTACAGTAGTACAAGTTTATATGCCAACTAGCTCTGCACATGATGAAGAAATTGATAAAATGTATGATGAGGTAAAAGAAATTATTCAGGTAGTGAAGGGAGACGAAAATTTAATAGTCATGGGTGAATGGAATTCGGTAGGGAGGAAAGGAAACATTGTAAGACATTTCCAGGGGCAGATGTGGACTCTGACCACAATCTATTGGTTAGGACCTGTAGATTAAAACTGAAGAAACTGCAAAAAGGTGGGAATTTAAGGAGATGGGACCTGGATAAACTGAAAGAAGCAGAGGTGGTACAGAGTTTCAGGGAGAGCATAAGGGAACCAATGGGGGAAGGAAATACAGTAGAAGAAGAATGGGTAGCATTGAGGGATGAAACAGTAAAGGCAGCAGAAGATCAAATATGTAAAAAGAAGAGGTCTAGTAGAAACCGTTGGGTAACAGAAGAAATATTGAATTTAATTGATGAAAGGAAAAAACATAAAAATGCAGGCAAAAAGGAATACAAACGTCTCAAAAATGTGATTGTCAGGAAGTGCAAGATGGCTAGAGGACAAATGTAAGGCTGTAGGGGCTGATCTCACTAGGGGTAAGATAGATACTGCCTACAGGAAAATTTGAGAGACCTTTGAAGAAAAGAGAACCACTTGTATGAACATCAAGAGCTCAGATGGAAACCCAGTTCTAAGCAGAAAGGTGGAAGGAGTATATAGAGGGTCTATACAAGGCCAATGTACTTGAGGACAATATTATGGAAATGGAAGAGAATGTAGATGAAAATGAAGTGGGAGATATGATACTGTGTGAAGAGTTTGACAGAGCACTGAAAGACCTGAGTCGAACCAAAGCCCCAGGAGTAGACAACATTACATTAGAACTACTGACGGCCTTGGCAGAGCCAGTCCTGACAGAACTCTACCATCTGGTGAGCAAGGTGTATGAGACAGGCGAAATACCCTCAGACCTCAAGAAGAGTATAATAATTCCAATCCCAAAGAGAGCAAGCGTTGACAGATGAGAAAATTACCAAACTATCAGTTTAATAAGTCACTGCTGCAAAATACTAATGTGAATTCTTTACAGACAAATGGAAAAACTAGTTGAAGCCGACCTTGGGGAAGGTCAGTTTGGATTCCGTAGAAATATTGGAACACGTGAGGCAATACTGACAGTCTGTGGAGATTTAAATTTGAATTTTCAGTTGTCCACTATCTGTAACTCATATGCAAATAATTTATTAAATTCATTTGTTCTTTATATTACAACCACTGAAATAACAAGGCTTCATTATAAAGGTACTGGTACATGTATTGACAATATATTTGTATCAAATGAGTTAGTGCATCTGAAGTCAGACGTAATTAAGACCTGGGTATGTGGCCACTGACTCAGTGCACATGGCAGGAAAGAGTGTATGTGTGGTCAATTATGATAATCTAAATATGTTTAAGTCTAATATTGATAAAAGTTATTGGTTGCAAGTTTATCGAGAACATGCAATAGGTAGAAAGGTGGAAGAACTCATATCTACTCTTTCTGTATATGCTAAGATGTCGTTTCCCATTAACGTACCAAATAATAAAAAGGCACTAAGAGTAAATAAGGTCAAGGGTGAAAAGGTGTTGGAGATCAAGAGGGAGTGTGATCAATATTATGCCTGTACAGAAGTACAGGTTCTCAAGTATTTAAAGACATGCTCACAGTGAAAAAGGAAAGATTAAGACAGGCCTTAAAGGAAGCTAGGTGTATGAAAAAATGAAGATATAATACTAACATCAGAAAATAATATCATTAACAGTCAATGCAACAGGAAAATGACTTCACAAGCTGAAGGCAGCAATCTGAATGCTGCACAGTTAAATACATCCTTCACTGAGAAGGTGATTGGCACTTACAATATAGTCACTGACCATAAATACTGCCTGAGAAACACCACAAAACCTGGAAGTACATTTAGCTTTAAATTTGTCAAGGTACAGGATGTTACCTATATACTGAGGAAAATGAAGAACAGTTTTACTGATGACGTTTATGGTTTAAGTTCAGCCATGTTAAATGTGATTCAGTTCAGCTGCCAGAATTGATAACACACGTAGTAAATACATGTATTTTGGAGGCTCAGTTCCCCAGGGCAGTAAAGTCACTCGAAAACACAAAAAAGGCAGCCTCCAAAGTTGTGATAATTTTAGGCCTGTTTCAATTGTGCCAGTCTTGTCTAAAGTGATAGAAGCTATATTAAATAGTAAAATACTTTGAAGGAAACTATATCTTCAGTGATAGACAATTTGGCTTCAGATCAGGGTTAGGAACTGTTAAATCTGCCTTATCACTTTTAACACAGTGTGTGAAGCAACTAGAAAGCAAGCTCATGGTTCATAATAGACTCTGTGATTTATGAAAAGCTTTTGACACTGTGTCTCATGAAATCTTATTGAACAAAGTGCAATTCTATGGCTTTACACGAAGTGCTCGGGAATTGATAAAATCCTATCTAAGTAATAGAGTGCAGAAGGTGGTTTTTAATGGTACAGAATCAGATTACTTACTTGTGGGCATGTTCTGTACTTGGCCCAATTCTATTTATTATTTATATATATGACTTATCATGTAACATAGTTGGGCCATCAGCTAGGAGTTACTTATTTGCAGATGATCTTGCAGTCTGTATAACTGCAGAAACAGCACAGAAGGTCAAATATTAAGCAGACCAGTGCACTGTCAAAGTTGAAAACTGGTGTAAAGCTAATTCCCTTTGTGTCAAAAAAAAAAAAAAAAAAAATCAAGACCTGTATGTATCGTGGAATAATAACACTGAACTTGAGCAGAGCTCAAATGCTGTTGATTTCCTAGGAATCTCAATTGATTCAAAAAGGTGGGAAGCAGCATTAGCAAAGGAATATTTTCTCCAAGGAAGCTGTGCCTTTGTCTAAATGTGCCAGTACTTAAAGCAAAACAAACCACAGTCACATTTACTGTGGGGACATCAAAGCAAGGCAGCTAATGTCTTCAAACTACAAAATAAGGCAATAAGACTGATATGTAGCTTGGCACCCAGAGCTCACTGTAGACCAAGCTTTAAAAAATTACAGATTATGACCCTGCTGTCAATATTTATACCATTGTGTGTAATGCATACCAAGGATATCTATCCGAAGTATCAACAGTATGACATGCGGCATAATTATAACACAAGAAACAAGCAAGACCTAGTTTCTTTCTGATGTAACTATAAAAAAACACAAAAGTGCTCTTTATACAAGCCCATAAAATTTTTTAATGCCATACCCCAACATATCACAGATCTTCCAATAAAAAAAAAAGTAAAAGAATTTCTTCTTGAACTCAACATTTATGAAACGGATGAATTTTGAAGGGAGGCAAAGAATATGGTATGACCACACTTTGTGATCAGTTTTTACATGCTTCTATACATGAGTAAGTCTGTAATTGGCTAAAATTACTATGCAATATCAATTTGTACCAGAAGTTTCTCTGTTTTGTAATGCCTCTGAGGTCTCTACAACAATAAAAATCAATCAATTGTAGACTTCCTTGAGAGTTTCATTTGCTTTCTCTTAGAGGAGTTCTCTTGTTTTCTCACTGACTATAATATTGCTGTCATCAGTGAAAAGAATTTTTTCACCATGAGTAACACTACTGGGAAAGTCATTGATGTACATCAGGAATACTATTGGTCCTCATTTGATACCTTGCGGAAACCCCATATTAATGTATTTTTCGCCGGCCGTGGTGGCCGAGCAGTTCAGTCCAGAACCGCACGACTGCTACGGTCGCAGGTTGAAATCCTGCCTCGGGCATGGATGTGTGTAATGTGCTTACATTTGTTCGGGTAAGTGTTTTACTAAATGTTAAGCTCTATTTGAAGTATGTGTTATCACTATTCTTTGTACCCTATCTGCTAGGTATGATCAAAACCAGTCCTTAGCTACCACTCTTTCTCCTAATGCTTCTAATTGATTTAATTGAATCTTGTGGTCGACTGCATCAAAGGGCTTAGAAAGATCATAAAGGAACCCTCTGACAGACTCTTCTTTATCAAGAGCATCAAGTACAACTTTTGTGCATTCTACGACAGCTGACTCCGTATTTTTGCCACATCACAATCAAAACTGTGATTCACTTAAAAGATTGTATTTATTCAGGTAATTCATTAATCTGTTTTTCATAATTGCTTCTATTATTTTTGAGAATGGTGACAGCTTGTAATTTTCTGCATTACCTTTCTTAAACAAAGGCACAACTCTTGCCTGTTTTAACTGCTGTGGAAATGTCCCTGGTGTACAGGATTCATTTATTATGTGTGTTAAGGGACCTTGTACAACCTCTATGCATTGTTTTAGTACACACATTGATACTTCATATAAGCCTACTGGCTTTTTAGTTTTCCAACAGTTTTACTGGCTTCATTATCTGTGATTTGAAGTAACATCATTGTATTTAGTGCAACATTTTTTACAGGGGTTATATTTGTTTTGGGGAATTCTTGCCGTAACTTCCCTAAAATACTTGAAAAATGCTCATTTACATACTTTGATAAGTGTTGTGGCTTATTTATTACCTTATCCTCCTCCCTTAGGAATATGTTATTCTGTCTGTCTTTCTTTGCCTCTCCCTGTTCCCGTTCCCGTTTTTATAACATCCCAGACTGCTTTGCTTTTATTCCCTGCATTATATATTACTGTGTCATTAAACGATTTTGTTGCAGCTATCAGCACCTTCCTATGGATCATTGTGACTCTTTTCCATGGAAGTGAGGTATTTAATTGTTTGGGAGGACTTCTTAGTACCTGCTGTTATCCATCTACTTTTGTGTGACGTTGATACAGACATGCATACTTTTGTAAATGCCTTTTCAAAGTTCAATTTAAATAATGTGGATTCTTATTCACATTGGTTTCCCTATACACTTCATCCCAGCGTTTTTTTTTTTTTTTGTTTTTTTTTTTTTTTTTTTTGCTAGTTCCTTTGAAAAATCTTTTATTTTCATTTCCAATGGATGTCATTTGTAGGCTTGTAGTTTATGGGATGATTTCATGTCTCATATTACTGTTGTTGTTTGACAGAGATGGTCTGATAATCCGAGATCTTTTACAGCTACATCACATTTTTCCCTGCCCATATTTGTGGCAACATGGTCAATTACTGATGAAGTCATTGTAGCAACCCTTGTTGCACTATTGACCAATAGGGAGAGGCCAAAACTTTGAAGTATATTTATGAAGGTGCTGCTGGATTCATTTATGATATTCATGTTGATTTTAATGTCCCCACACAGAATTGTGCTGAGCTTTGTACTTGAGACTTTATATAGAAATTCTGTTAATTTATTGAAAAACAGTGTCCACACTATCTCTGGGAGATCCATACAAACACAAAATTATTAATATCTTGGTGATATCAAGCCCTGTTAATTCAAACTGCTGGAGACACTCTTTAGGCAGGGGAACCTGTTGTCTGGATTTATCCTAAAAAAGACCTACTTCTCATACTGATGACAACAGGTATTTGACCATGTGTGGCCCGAGATCCACCCCCTATACTTTCACGAATCAGCTGTACCAATCTTCCTTTGCCAGTCCTGTTTAGGTATAGGCCACACCCAGTGAAACCCCATCTGTCGATAGTCCAGACGGGCATGTGAGCAAAGTTGGCTTCCCTAACCCCAAATTGATTCGCCTCACATCTCCATCAAGGTTTGGCCAATCGTGACACCGGAACAGCTCAACAAAGTGTACTGCCACAAGTCAGGGAAGCTATCTTGCCCAGGTCACCACCTATGTCATGTGCCCTATCCCTGTGTAAACTGTTTCCTGCCCCACCCACTATCACTACATGGTCTTCTTTTGTAAAGACCTTAAGTCCTCTATCACATGACTTAGCCCTGCATTTGGCTGGAACATACTGGTGGCCTGGTATGTTGCCCCTAAACATTCCTGTAACTCGGGGCCTACAACTCACCCATGCCTAATACCTAGCAGCAGCACTTTCTTCTTCCTAACATTTTGTATATTTCTAAGCTTCTTGGCCTCAGTTGAAGTGTGCTGCACATTTCTTGCTCCGTGTTCTACCAGAGGCTCTGGCAGTGGTAGACACACAGTTTTATCATCAACGCCAAAAACATCAGATCATGTTCTCTTTCTTCCTACCCTCCTACAAGCTGCCAGTTCACAACCACCCTCCTCCTCCCTATCTCTCTTGATCCTTATCAGTTCCTTCCTTGCTTCCTTCAACTGTGCCACAAGGACACAGATTTTCCTTTCCTGTACCCCAACCAAAATGTTCCTACTGCATACTCTGCAGTTCCAGGAGAGAGCCTCTTCTGTTCTCCCCCCACCTCTCCCTCCCCCAGTGAAAATATTTCCTACAAGGTTAGCAACAAATCCCTTTACTCACAATGCTATAACAGCTTCCACATTTCCCACTCATGATCAGTTTCAAAAGAATAATTAAGTTTTAAATTTGTCCAGGACACGAGATTGGCTATATGTATGCAAAAATGACATGGAGGTCTTACATGCTATTGTTGTTGTTTTTGTAATGATTTAGAGATACAATGACAGAAGAATGAATTAGTAATTACTTTGCTTTTAGAGAATTTACTTTAGTGTTTGGTCAGGTTTTAAATTTATACCTAGATCACCTCTAACTAGTGAACAATATGAAATGTGTTAGTTAAATACAATTTAAAAAACTTTTAATTATACTTTTATAGTAACAATAGGCACTGATGAAACTAGTAGCTGCCTTTCTTAAACGAATTTTCCGCTATCAGGAAAATTTGAATAGAATTTTTTGTGTTTTGGAATGGAAAATTTCGCATTATGTCACAATTATCGTGACTTCAGATTACACAAAGTTTTTTTTTTTTTTTTTCAAGAATCATCTCTATGGGGACGCAAATATTCAGTTTTGTGACAAGAATGGACACTACAGCAAATATACAAAACAAAGGAAATTTAAATTTGACACTATTTCCTCTCAAATAAGTTCTTTTAGTGGACGAAGAAAACACCTGTGATCTCACTCGCTGGACATCTTGTCTTCCTGTCTGTTTTAAAGTTTGTTTACTTACTGGGCGTGAAGGGTAAGCTTTTGGCTTAAAAAAGGTAGCTGGAGATTCCACACAGCACACCAGGTATGAGATTAATTATGTAATATGCACTATACTGAAATGTCTTGTGAGACGTCTATAAATTCAAATATGCTCAATGTTACTTTCCTGTTTCAGTACACAATGCCTGCATTCTGATTTAGTGTTTACTTATAGGACCTGTCACTGGGTGTGAGGGATAAGCTTTTGGCATACCATGGCAGCAAGAGCATCCAAACAGCACACCATATATGCAACTGATTGTGTGTAAGCACAATACTGAAATGCCTTGTGAGTCATCCCTATATTCATATGCCCAATGTTGCTTTCCTCTTCCGATACACAATGCCTTACAGGACTGTCAGTAAATGAGTGTGCTGGACGCCAGCTCTGTCCATCACTGTGGCTGTCGGATAGAGAGACCAACAGCTGTGCAGGGGCTCCAGGTGCAATTACTGGCCAATTTGAGAATTTATCCTCTCAGAGGTTGGGTGTTGTGTTGTGCTTATCACCATTTTACCATTTCTTTAGATGCAAAAATAAGCAGTATCAACTGATGTAGACTTGCAGTAGGCAGCCGATTTCTCCTGCATACGATCTCCCGGCCAGAAATGCCATACTGTCATTTCATTTCACGCTAGGTATGAAACTGATTCTCTGATATGCACATTATTGAATTGTGAGTCATCTCTTAATTTGTATATGCTCAGTCGGTTTAATATTAATTTGCAGGGCTCTAGAGTAAGCAGTGTGTAGTTGTGTGCACTATGGTGAGTTGTCGTGTCACCTAGCATGGCAATACAACATGCGACTGCAACAGTGCCAACAGCACTGGGTAGTGTTGTCTACTTCACTGCATGAGAAATAGAGCTGTCACAATGGCCAGTCTGACCTCAGTACTACATGTTTGCATGTTGGCCAGTGGGTACTTGGAGCAAATCCAGTAATACTCACATATGAAGATTCGTTTATCTTTAACATCACAGAATCATGTTTCTATATCTGCTCCATCCCCATTCCCCAGTGGAAGGGGGGTAACAATTATTTTGTGCACATGAGTCTGCTAGTAATTGGATCCTTTCTACTTTTCAAAACTGCATTAACTTTCCCGTGCTCATCCATCCCTGTCCTCAATCCTTTCCCTTGCTTACATTGGCCTGGCTATCTTTTTTTTGTTGCTATCCCTTACACTATCATTCCTCTTGCTTTACAATTCCCTTTTTGGAATTTTTGGTCCCACTTTGGGGATTGAACTACTCTAAATTTTGTCTCCATGGTGTGAGCCAGCTGTGGAACAACACCATACATGAAGTCTTTGGCATGTGGGCTTACCACCTCTTCCATTTTTTACCTGAAGCCATTGTCCTTTTTGTGCTGTACCACTAGCACAGTAGTCATTTCGTGTGCTTGGGGTGTTATGTACTCTTTTGATGGAGTCCTCTGAAAACAGGGATGACAGTTCTGATACACGAGCTGCTACCTCCCTGTGTATGCCTATGAGTAGTGGCTTGTCATTCTGGAGCATTGGAACTCCCAGCAGCAGCCCCTATGGCATTGGCCCTTGGTGTGGCTGAGTAGTGCACAAGGGGAGAGCCCCTGATTGGTTTTGGTGTAATTAGGGTCTACACTTTGTGTATCAAACGTATCAGACTTAAAAAACCGGCCGTCTTTGGCGGACCTTTAGTCAGGAACGACTTTTCAACTTACAACTATCCCCTCATGGGAGGAGGGTCAGACTCGCTTGCTTGGGGTCAAATCTTTTCCCCATTACCTGGTCTGCATCAAGACTGACAAGGACACCTTCCCACCATGAACCCATTATTTTGGTAGAAACTATCAAAGACAAGTTTGGCAAACCATTACTCCTCACTAGCCTTTGAATATGCTTCAGGATGTCTTTTTCATAGAGACCTCATCTTCCAAACTGGTGAAGCATGGGCCAGTCTGGAGTGGCAAGGCATTCATTTTGTTCATCATATTCAGAAAGGCACTAAGGACAACCACACTGATAATGACCACTTTATTCTGGTCTTTGAAGTGGATACCCCCAAGACAAGGTCAAGGTTATGGCTTATCACTGTGCACTGTGATGTATGTCCTGCCACTGCTAAAATGTTTTTGGTGTTTATGATTTGTACACATGTATTAATCCTGTATGCAATGAATGAGGATGCCCAGGTGTGCCTTTGTTCTACTGACCACATGTATTCATTGTCACAACTGTCGCTGGTTTGTAAGAAGGAAAGAATATATTGGGGTTTACGATCAGCTTCGCCTTGTGTCTACAAAAATCTACTATTGACTCTGTTACATCCTTTCCCCCACCTTATCCCAGTGATGCCTCACTCTTCTCTCCCTCTCCCCTCAACTTACATCTTCCTCCCCTCCAACTGTTGCTCCTTTCATCCACCAGAGAAGTGCCTCTTCTCTGGTGTCTGCTGCCATTAGGGCCTCCTCTCAGTCCAAGAGTCTGCTGGTACACATTGGCCATGGAACCGTCAGCTCTAGCATCCCCCAAGGTTGCCTGGTCTCTCTTTATAGAACTAGCAGAACCCTCTCTCCCCCCTTACCTCTCTGGCATCTAGCGTGTGTCCTCCTCTACTTATGAAAGAGAAGAAGGGACATAAGTCCTGGGATGAGGACACTCCATTGCTGAGGAGGATGGCATTCCATAGGGTTCAGTGTTAAGTATCCTTTTCCTCATCACTATTAAAGGACTTGTGACCTCCGTCAAACTGTTGTTGGTCACCCCTGCTCTGCATGTGGATGACTTCTGTGTCTGAGTTATTTAACACTTGGTGGCTTTTGTGAAGTGACAGTTCCAGGGTGCCATGTGGTATGCTTCTGCATGGACCTTCTCACACAGTTTTCAGTTTTCTCCTCTTAAATTGTGGGTGGTGCATTTCTGTCACCATATTGTGTACGATACCTACTGGAGCTCTATCTCGAGACCCAATTTCTGATTGTGGTCCACCACTTCCATTTCTTGGGTCGTCTTATGACATTTACTTGTGTGTGTGTGTGTGTGGGGAGGGGGAGGGGGGCATGGTAGCCAAATTTAGGGCTCAGTTGCTCCTTCCATACTGATCCTCTTGGAGCAGGTCCACCATTGTGGTATCTATCTGATCATCAGTACCTTTTGCACTAGCCGTATTGTTTCCTGGTTGAAGCTGGGGTTGTCCCCCACTCACTGCCCTTTTGGTACAACAGTCTAAGCTTCCTGTTTCCTATGCCATCACCATCTTCTCTTTCCCCACACATCCCTTATATTTTATACTTTAGCAGCAGGAAATTGCTCGCTCTTCAGGTGAGTTTAACAGTTGGGCTCCAGCTTGCAGTCCTTTGCCATGATTTTTATCTTCCCTCTTTGTCCTGTTCCCCGTTCTCTCCAAAAACCTCCTCCCCCTTGGTTAGTTCCTTGATCCCAGATTCAGAGGGGTCTGTGTTTCATTGTTTGTTCTGCCAGCTTTTATGGGAGTTTCAGGCTGCTGTTGTGTTTTAATGGAATGGCTCTAGGCTCTAAATCTGCTAATTAGAAGGAATGTGCCTTCTGCTGGCAAGTAACACCATCTCTTACCTGCCCCATGTAGCATGTGTACTGCATAGCTAATGGCCATTTACCAGGTTCTTTAGTATGTTTAACAGTCCTCTCCCACCCACGTTATGTGCAGACTCGATAACTGCCCTTGAGGCTATCAGGCAGTGGTTTTCCCTTCCTCTTCTTGGTCTATGACATCTAAGACCACCTTACCAATCTTGACCATGCTGGTTGTTCAGTTGACTTTCTTTGGGTTCCCACTCATGTGGGTATCCCAGGTAATGAACTGCTGATCCTGTGGCTGGAGGGTGTGCCCCTTTTGTGTGACCTCTCTGGTGCTGGGTTTGCAGCCTCATGTCCAATTCCTTTTTGCTCAGCCTTGAGCTGACTCTTGGAGGCCAACCCCCTGCCTAATAAACTTATTGCGATAAGGGGACTCTTGCCACATGGCCCACTGGGGATCTACCATCCTCTGCGAACTTCGTATTGGTCATACAAGGTTGAATCTAAGCCTCTTACTCCATAATGATCTGTAACCCCCACATTTTATGAGACTCCCCTACCATTTGGCCTTTTGCACTAAACACACTCTTCCATTCTCCATTATCACAGATGGTAGCATACAACCTTACATAGTTACATCTGTCCTTGGTTTTCATCATAAAAGTGGTTTGTTCCATGGATTTAAGTACCTGAATTGTCTTCCACAATTGAAGGCTTTCATCATTGCTTTCATGCTGGTCAGGTTTTCCTCTCCATTTTGTGCTGTTTCATCACCACCCCCTCTTCTTGTGTCATCCCCCATTGTGTCGCAATCATGGTATGAAGTGGGAACTGGGGTGGGTTAGCAGTGATTCCAGCACCATGTCACACATAGCACCATTGGGGTGTCTTATGATCTCCCCCTTCCTCCCTCCAGTTCTTTAATCTTCCTGCCACCCCAGTGTTCCATCTCCATTTGCCTGTTTTGCTTCGCCATCAAATAGATTGTGCTGTTGGTTTGCTGCTCCCACAGTCTCTGCCACTTTGGATCTTGGGACAAATGATGTCACTGTTTCGTTCCTCTCCTCATTCAGACAATCAATCAACATCTGCAGCCAGCAGGCAAGCAGTGAGACTTGGTATCTGCTCTCTTAGCATCTGTGTCAGGGTGTTACTAGCATTAATGACAAGTTTGAAATTATTACTTGTTTCCAAATAAAAACAGCCACTTTTGTGCCCTGGTAAATTAGAACTACAAAATTATATGCTTAAATTTAGGAAATAATGGCCCGCTAAAAACAGAAAATTCTGGAATATGAGTTATTTGGTTACAGATAACTTTTCAAAAAGGGGATTTTTTTTAAAAAAAGTAAAATTATACTGCAAATTGGAACCTGAAAGGCTTTCAGTTGGGTTATATTGCTAATTCATAATTACTCATTCCTAATTCCAACTGCATGTGTTTGTACTGATACTGAAATTATTATTTATTCACCAAATTTTTTTTTTGGTAAATGAGTTACATTATCAGGAAAATTGATTGTGAACAATCAGATGTTAGTGTATTCCTTGCTAGAATATGAAAATATTTAATCTGTTTAACAGTTGCACTAGTGTTACCCATCTAGCTAGATCAAAAATAAATATATATTACAAGTTGACGATTGCAACTCACTCTGTTGTCACGTTGGGACAGTTGTCAAATGTGTGGCCATCACCAGCAGTGCGCTGAGCCTCAGTCACAGTCATCACTGCCCAGCACGGCTTGGGAGGGGGCTGACCCAGTGATGCCAGCATTCTAGGCTGCTGGCACAAGCCGCAGCAGTTTCTGGTGGTCCCATGTGTCAGCAGAACTGCCGCACCAGAGGCCAGTGAAGAAGGAAGGAATATCGACATCTGACATTCTGTCAACAGTGAGGCCGTCAGAGACAGAGCATAAGCTCTGACTGTTTCAAGGATGGGGGAGAAAATTGGCCTTGGCCTTTCAAAGGAACCATCCCAGAATTTGCCTTGATTGATCTAGGGAAATAATGGAAAACCTAAAACTGGATGGCAGGACACGGAATAAAGCCATCATGTTCCTGAATGTGAGATCAACACACTAGCTAATGTGGTGTAAACCTTCATCCAGAAGTGTTCACAGTTTCTTCTGTATCAGGAACTGCCATGAGTATGCAGCTTGAGGAATTTGTTTTCTTTGCTCAAAACAGTCTCCTCTGTACTGCAAGTTTTCTCTTGTGACTCCTTTGTGGGCTATTGAAAGAGACGCCACTACTGGCATGAACAGCACCTACACTAGCCTTCAGTGAAGTTACCATTTTGTTGGCCAGCTAAACTTCAGTAACTGAAATACCAGAAACAATTTCTGCCAGTACCTCTGTGTCACAGGAACAAACTGGCTTCAGAATTTTCCTCTCCAACATTCATAAGTAGTACATCTGGTAATTCAGAAATTTCAAACGGTTTTTCTTCTATACTCTCTACTTCATAAACATTATGTATATGCTTGCACGTATTTAACTTAATGCTATAACCAATACATGCATAGTAATATCTATTAATTCTTACTTTACAGTCAGTGCACACTAATTTGGAGTTACAGTGGATAATATTTTCTTCCACAAGGTAAACTTCAAGTGATTTTGTGGCTGGTACTTTCCAACCTCAGCCTACCTTTCTAGTTGAGTCCTTATTCATCAAAATACTGGATTCGTGCTTATGGTGGATGTTTTCATTTTACTTGTTAGTTTTGCTTTTACAATGACAATGAGCCTGTCAAACAGATTTGCTGTTACAAGCAACGTGAATGCAAGTACACCTTTATCCAAATGTTTCACCTGCTTTGCATTACCATGTAGAGTAAGTGGTGGTAATATGCACCCCCCCCCCCCCCCCCCTTAATATCTTAATAATATTTAGCTGAACTCTAGTAGTGTATTAACATACCATTATTGGTTAATACTTAGTAGGTTGCATCTAAGTATTGGCAACAGTTTCAAATAGATTAAAAGTATGGTATTATTGCATTTTTAAGCTGTCTACACTAGTTTACAAGGTGTAAGTGTAATGTGGACCTCAGGGTCCATATTATAAGCAGACCGTAAAATGTTTTTATTTCTGTTTTCAGATGCCTAGGACTAATCTGGCACCTAAATGAACCCGTAAAAGGCAGGTGTGGGATAAAAACAAAATGCGAGAGGCAGTGTCTGCTGTTGTAGTAAAAATCATGGGAGTTAAAAAAGCAAACATTGCACTGTCCCAAAAACAACTCTGTGCCAGTATGTGTATGAGGCTAATACCTGACAGATGTTGAAACTAAAAAGTTTGGAAGAAAACCAGCTGCCCTAGAAAGAGAACTAGTGGTTTACATACACTATATGGAGGCCAAATTCTATGCTTTTACTAGTATGGATGTTAGAAAAATGGCCTACCAACTTGCAGTTGTGAATGGAAGGGCTTGTCTTGGCCATTTTCTTCGACGTCATCAAGATAAGCTTTCGATTAGAAAGCCAACTGGAACATCATATGCTCGAGCAAAACGCTTTTCGCATGAGAGAGTTAACTCATTCTACGACTTGCTATAAGCTGAATTCTGGAAACATAAATATCCAGAAGATCGTGTATGGAACGTTGAGGAAACAGGCCTTAGTGTAGTTCAGACTGATACTGCAAGCAGAGGTAAACGCCAAATTTGTTCTCTGACTGCTGCTGAGTGTGGGTCTCTAGTAATGGTCGTCTGTTTGCTGAGTGCAGGAGGTTCTTATGTTGCCCTGATGTTCGTATTCCCGAGAATGGATGAGGGGAAAGACCATTGTTTCAACTGATTTGCTGTACAAAAAAGAGTTAGAAGTCATTATTAAAGAAAAGAGAGGAAAAGAACTTTGCCAAAGACCCCCTAGTGAGATAAGCTTCTACATCCTTACATTTGTCCTCTAGCCATCCATGTCTGCTTAGCCATTTTGCGCTTCCTGTCGATCTCATTTTTGAGACGTCTGTGTACCTTGTTGGCTGCTTCATTTATTGCATTTTTATATTTTCTCCCTTCATCAATTAAATTCAATATCTCTTCTGTTATCCAAGGATTTCTAATAGCCCTCGTCTTTTTACCTATTTGATCCTCTGCTGCCTTCACTACTTCATCCTTCTACTGTATTTCCTTCCCTTGCCAAAGAAACACACTATATCATAGGATCCAACAAGTTTGCTTTCATGGAGCATCCACTGCCAAATATTCTCGCTGTAGTGAGTCTTAAGTGCACCCATAAATGTACGATCTAGCAGTTGCAGGACTAGAACAATTAGCCTCAATAACTTCGTCATTCTTGGGCGGCAGTTCATAGTTACAATTCGCTGAAACCTGCCAGCTTGATCACCCAACCTGTTGGCGTCGTCTTTTTACCTGTTCAGCTCCAGATACAATAACCTCTTTATCTGACGGCCTCTCAAGTCCGATGTCAGTTTTGTCTTCCGGGAGGAAATCTGCATCGGTGAATACGGACTGGTCCGTGGGCCATACTCCAGTAGCTTTCAAACCTTTAATAGCAAATAGCATTGTTGCACTTTTGATGAAAAAAGCGTTGAAATTTGAAAGACCACCGCGGCCTGCACATCCCTCGGTCCATACGCGGAGTCCATACGGAGGGGAGAGGCGACAGGTATATATACCACACCGCCCGCCGGCATTGGACGTCAGTCAACAGGAGTAATCTGATGATGATGGCACGCTACGCCGTGACTGGAACACGATAGTGGGAAAAGGAAGAGAAGGAAACGTAGTAGGTGAATATGGATTGGGGTTAAGAAATGAAAGAGGAAGCTGCCTGGTAGAATTTTGCACACAGCACAACTTAATCGTAGCTAACACTTGGTTTCAGAATCAAGAAAGGAGGTTGTATACATGGAAGAACCCTGGAGATACTAAAAGGTATCAGATAGATTATATAATGATAAGGCAGAGATTAAGGAACCAGGTTTTAAATTGTAAGACATTTCCAGGGGCAAATGTGGACTCTGACCACAATCTATTGGTTATGTCCTGTAGATTAAAACTGCAAACAGGTGGGAATTTAAGGAGATGGGACCTCGATAAAGAGAAAGAACAAGAGGTTGTACAGAGTTTCAGTGAGAGCATAAAGGAACAATTGATAGTAATGGGGGAAAGAAATACAGTAGAAGAAGAATGGGTAGCTTTCAGAGATGAAATAGTGAAGGCAGCAGAGGATCAAGTAGGTAAAAAGATGAGGGCTGCTAGAAATCCTTGGGTAACAGAAGAGATATTGAATCTAACTGATGAAAGGAGAAAATATGAAAATACAGTAAGTGAAGCAGGCAAAAAGGAATACAAACGTCTCAAAAATGAAATCGACAGGAAGTGCAAAATGGCTAAGCAGGGATGGATAGAGGACAAATGTAAGGATGTAGAGGCTTGTCTCACCAGGGGCACCCAAAATCAGTTGCCTGTTACCTGTCTAGCGGCGTAGATCGGCGTGCAGTGGTGTACAATACGTCGTTTCTGTTCGTGAGATCCTTGTTGCCAGCATCAGTCACTGACATACTTCGGTATCTGGAAGTGCTGGATAACAGCGTTGCATTGCAAGAAAATTGCAGAAGACGAAGAGGAGCTATTTGCGGAGTACATTTCCCCATCATGTTCTAGTTCTGGGTGGAGATTTTAATTTGCCAGATACACCAGGTGACCAAGAAGTCAGTATAAATTTGAAAACTGAATAAATCACGGAATAATGTAGATAGGGAGGTACAAATTGACACACATGCTTGGAATGACATGGGATTTGATTAGAAAAAAAAAAAAAAAAAAAAAAATACAAAAGCTCAAAAAATGTCCGACAGGTGGCGCTTCATCAGATCAGAATAGCATGACAAAGCAAAAATGATGTTCTTTACAGGAAATGCTCAATATGTCCACCATCATTCCTCAACAGTAATTGTAATCGAGGAATAATGTTGTGAAAAGCACTGTAAAGCATGTCCGGAGTATGTGGTGAGGCATTGGCGTTGGATGTTGTCTTTCAGCATCCCTAGAGATGTCGCTCGATCACGATACACTTGCGACTTCAGGTAACCCCAAAGCCAACAATAGCACGGACTGAGGTCTGGGGACCTAGGAGGCCAAGTGTGACGAAAGTGGCGGCTCAGCACACGATCATCACCAAACGACGCGCATAAGAGATCTGTCAGACATTTTGTGAATTTGTTTTTTCTAATAAATCCCCATGTCATTCCAAGCATGTGTCTCAATTTTTAACTCTCTATCTACATTATTCCATGGTTTATCACTTTTTCCAATTTATACTGACTTTTTGATCACCCGTTAGACTGGGAGACTCAAACGTTTATAACGGGTGGCAGGGACAAAGAATCCAGTGAAATTTTTTTAAAGTGCTTTATCTGAAAAACTACCTTGAGCAGTTAAACAGAGAACCGACTCGTGGCGATAACATATTGGACATTCTGGCGACAAACAGACCCGAAACAGTTAACGCAGAACACGGAATCAGCGATCATAAAGCGGTTACTGCATCACTGATTTCAGCCATAAGTAGAAATATTAAAGAAGGTAGGAAGATTTTTCTGTTTAGCAAAAGTGACAAAAAGCAGGTTACAGAGTACCTGACGGCTCAACACAAAAGTTTTGTCTCAAGTACAGATAGTGTTGAGGATCAGTGGACAAAGTTCAAAACCATCGTACAATATGCGTTAGATGAGTACGTGCCAAGCAAGATCGTAAGAAATGGAAAAGAGCCACCGTGGTACAACAACCGAGTTTGAAAACTGCTGCGGAAGCAAAGGGAACTTCACAGCAAACATGAACATAGCCAAAGCCTTGCAGACAAACAAAAATTACGCGAAGCGAAATGTAATGTGAGGAGGGCTATGCGAGAGGCATTCAATGAATTCGAAAGTAAAGCTCTATGTACTGATTGGCAGAAAACCCTAAGAAATTTTGGTCTTATGTCAAAGCAGTAGGTGGAGCAAAACGAAATGTTCAGACACTCTGTGACCAAAATGGTACTGAAACAGACTGAAGGCCGAACTACTAAATGGCTAATTCACAGAGGAAGACTGCACTGTAGTTCCTTCTCTACACTGTCGCACATATGACAAAATAGTAGATGTCGAAAGAGATGGCAGAGGGATAGAGAAACAATTAAAATCGCTCAAAAGAGGAAAGGCCGCTGGACCTTATGGGATACCAGTTCGATTTTACACAGAGTACGCGAAGGAACTTGCCCCCCTTCTTGCAGCGGTGTAGCGTTCCGAAAGATTGGAAAAGGGCACAGGTCATCCACGTTTTCAAGAAGGGACTTCAAACAAATGTGCAGAACTATAGACCTATATCTCTAACGTCAATCAGTTGTAGAATTTTGGAACACGTATTATGTTCGAGTATAATGACTTTTCTGGAGACTAGAAATCTACTCTGTAGGAATCAGCACGGGTTTCGGAAAAGACGGTCGTGTGATACCCAGCTCTCGCTATTCGTCCATGAGACTCAGAAGGGCATAGACACGGGTTCACAGGTAGATGCCGTGTTTCTTGACTTCCGCAAGGCTTTTGATACAGTTCCCCACAATCGTTTAATGAACAAAGTAAGAGCATACGGACTATCAGACCAATTGTGTGATTGGATTGAAGAGTTCCTACATGACAGAACGCAGCATGTCGTTCTCAATGGAGAGAAGTCTTCCGAAGTAAGAGTGATTTCAGGTGTGCCGCAGGGGAGTGTCATAGGACCGTTGCTATTCACAATATACATAAATGACCTTGAGGATATCATCGGAAGATCACTGAGGCTTTTTGCGGATGACGCTGTAGTATATCCAGAGGTTGTAACAATGGAAAATTGTACCGAAATGAAGAAGGATCTGCAACGAATTGACGCATGTTGCAGGGAATGGCAATTGAATCTCAATGTGGACAAGTGTAATGTGCTGCGAATACATAGAAAGATAAATCCCTTATCATTTAGCTACAATATAGCAGGTCAGCAACTGGGAGAACGCATTAGGAGTGATTTAAAATGGAATGATCATATGAAGTTGATCGTCGGTAAAGCAGATGCCAGACTGAAATTCATTGGAAGAATCCTAAGGAAATGCAATCCGACAACAAAGGAAGTAGGTTACAGTACCCTTGTTCGCCCACTGCTTCAATACTGCTCAGCAGTGTGGGATCCGCACCAGATAGGGTTGATAGAAGAGATAGAGAAGATCCAACGGAGAGCCGCGCGCTTCGTTACAGGACGATTTAGTAATCGCGAAAGCGTTACAGAGATGACAGATAAACTCGAAGACTCTGCACGGAGACGCTCAGTAGCTCTGTATGGGCTTCTGTTGAAGTTTCTAGAACATACCTTCACCGAGGAGTCAAGCAGTATATTGCTCCCTCCTACGTAGGTCTCGCGAAGAGACATGAGGATAAAATCAGAGAGATTAGAGGTCACACAGAGGCATACCGACAATCCTTCTTTCCACGAACAATACGAGACTGGAATAGAAGGGACAACTGATAGAGATACTCAAGGTACCCTCCGCCACACACCGTCAGGTAGCTTGCAGAGAATGGATGTAGATGTAGATGTAACGAGCGTGTGTTAAGGAGGTGACACGAAAAGAACTGTTACCCGTTCCAAGCAAAGGGCTCCAATTTATGCAAACGTCTGTCACGCCTAAGGAAGGAAAGCAAAAATAAACCGCGTGGTTTACAGGGATCGCCACGAAGGAAAACTAGTAATTTTGGGAGGAAACCCGTCGTCGTAGACAATTTCATAAAATCGATCCTTCCACAAACGATGGAGGGCTTTTACATCAATCTAAAAATAGTGCCGACATTACGGAAACTACAAATTGTCGTGAAACAAAAAACTCCAGTTTTACTCGTAACAGGCTCGCCAAAAGGAATATTTAACTTTTCTAAAATTCCATACTCTTTATGTAAGAAAGATTCTCTAATCTGTTTTTACACAAAACAAATAATCGTTGATGCTACCAAAACACATGTATCCTTTTTGACAGCTGACAATAGAGCAAATAGCCAATGGATATAACATTGTCCACATACTTTTCACGTACGTTTACGAAGGCAGTGACAAAAAATGTAGTGCAAATCGGACTAGTACAACACAAGAAATTGTAAATTTCTTGTTACTTTTTAAACACTCATCGTGTTGCAAGACCTGTTAAGTTTCAACGCAATCCTTCAAAGAAAACTTCTATCCTTTAGTAGAAACACAAAGTGAGAATAATTCTTAAATTCTACAGTTTCATTGCGCTTTATGGGGTAGAAGTAGAGGAACGTACATTCACATGAACAGGCATTCGGTTCCATGTTTGTAGTAAAATCCCGACTTACGTTCATATGTTAATATTATTTACTCTATAGCGTTATGTTTCGGAAGAAGCTATCGTCTTTTGTATTCTTTACGGTACTAAAACACTCGTCTAAAAATTAACGCTGCCGGGCCGTGTATGCAGACGGCGTCGCCGCCGACTTAAAGCGCGCGCCGCGGCAGGGCGGTACTGCGTCGTGAGACAGCCTGTGGAGGCGCCCGGTGACGTGGCTGGGTAGCCAGAGTGGGGACAGACTGTAAACGGGCACAGTGAGGATCCATAAGAAACGCATTGTCGTTGATACAATCTGTCATATTTCAGTGTCAGTTAATAACGTATCTACCATTAAAACTTTCAATAGGTCAGATTCAATGTATGACCATTCGACAGTCACAGTCGGTAGAGCGAAATGATGAGGTAGCTGGTAATGTGATTCTTGTTTGCGCCTCAGTGGATCCGAATATTTTTATTACTAGTCTTCGCTTTTTCTGTTAGGATCTGATACTTTTATTGCACCGAAAAGAAAGTATATTCTCTAATATTCGATGTTACATATGTACGTTCCATCTGAGGATGGAGTTTGTTCGAATGGTTTAATCTACAAGACAGATTGCACTACATGCAGTAAGATATAACAAGAAAGTGTAAAACAATTCTTTTTTATTTCACATGTTGTGAAGATTCTGCTGCTGAATAGGAACAAATATAAAGTAAGACTTTGAATCGCGCTATTTGTTACGGAGCTTCTCTTTCTGCCTTATAACATGTCCGTGGACACTACACGCAGAACAACGTGACTCTCACGTGGACAAGAGAGGAAAGGCGCGTTTTAATAGCGCTAGCTTAAGAATTTTACGCCCATGCATTTTGTAAAGTGGGTGATAGAGAGAAACGTGTGACGAGGGCCTCCCGACCGCTCGCCTGGTGCAGGTCTTTCGACTTGACGCCACTTGCGCGTCCTTGGAGATGAAATGATGACGATTAGGACAACACGACACCCAGTCCCTGAGCAGAGAAAATCTCCAACCCAGCCAGGAATCGAACCCGTCTGTCACGCTGACCACTCAGCTACCGGGGCGGACAACCGGGTGATGTGTGACCCAGATGCTGCCGCTGCGGTCGCGTGTACCACGTTGACACGCACATGCTGTATGCACAAGTCAGAGCGTTCGGCAGCACTTTCAACTTGGCACGCTCAAGACTGACGTTCACAACACCGTCCGTGTAGTGACGGCATTACACTTTCCTAAAACAGTGCACGGAGATCGGCGTAAATACTGTTGAGTGGTACTTAAGATAGGGAAATAAATTAGTGAAATCAAGGTGAAGTGAAGTAGAAATTTAAAATTAATGAGAAACTTCGTTTAGCTTAGAAGAGTTACACTCTGGCAAACAACGGGCAGAGCAGAGGAGGCAATGACCGCGAAGTCAGCACATTCAGGAGAAGCTATCGTCCTCCCCCACGTAAGCAGAAGCTGTCGATTCAGCCGTCAGGGCATCGCCCGTCCGGCTCACGTGTTCCTCAATTGTCACACGTGATCAAAGGCTCTCGCCTACATTCCGAGAGCCAATGACCGACGTTAAGAAGATTCTTCGCGAAGCTTTTCGACGTGACAAAAGAGGCAACGACAGCGATGTTGTTCACCTCCAGTGAAGTGAAGTGAATAAGTACGCGAGACGCAGTGGGCCCGACAGGAGTAGCTTTCAGTTCAGTTCCGGTACAGTCGGTGCTCAAGACCGTCATGCAGGAAGATACTACATCGTACACAGAAGCACCGAGTCCGCCGCTGTAATGGAATAGCAAGCAGCAGCCTCGGCGCCAGAAGACAGAAGGTATTTGAGGCCAGATTTTTATGTACCCGAGTGACTCGTGAGGACGGGAAGGAGACAGCGCACATCCGAGTCGTCACCGTCCGATTCACGACTTCTTCCTCAATAATTAAACGGACCACCTCGCGATGCGCGTCTCCAGTCAACTGGGCGAAACGGCGACACGAGATACACACCGCCGTGCGTAATCAGACGCCGCCGCTCACGCAAGCAGAAGGCTTCGCAAACGACACAGTTGCCAGTATCCCAGCCAGAAACCCTTGTACAAAACTTTCAATAAAAGTTATCTTATGTAAAACTGCTGTTTCATTCTACCTCATACCTGAGGCAAGGATGAACCCACCCTGCAAAAATGTTGTTAAGAGAGAAAAAGTAATTTATTTAGTGTTTTTCACCCTGACATAATGCTTTAGAATCAAATGCCCTTTGCAGTAGTGCTCATCCTGACAGATGACCATCACAAACAGAGAAAACCCAGTTACAGTACGGAGTAGAGAGGAGCGGAGAGTATTCGTTGTGAAGGGGTGCCGTCGAGAATAGATACGATGTGTCAGGGGACGAAAAGCAGTTCGCTATAAAATTAACGAAGAATGCCAACAAGTTAGGAATTACTACAATAATAGTGATTGCGATATTTCTCTCGGCAGTTTAAACCGAGTAGGTGAGCGAGTAAGGTAACCAGGAAAATAACAATAGCTACAGTTGTATGCTATAGCATACAATGTAAAGAATTTCAGGCAAATAGTTACCACATGTTACAGGTCCTGTACTGGCCTTTCTGGATACAGAAAATTTTCGACTGATGCCCTGGCCAGCACATTCTCCAGATCTCTCACCAACTGAAAAGGCCTGGTCAATGGTAGCCGAGCAACGGGCTCGTCACAATACTCCAGTCACTACTGTTGATGAACTGTGGTATCGTGTTGAAGCTGCATGGGCAGCTGTACCTGTACACGCCATCCAAGCTCTGTTTGACTCAATGCCCAGGCGTATCAAGGCCGTTATTACGGCCAGGGGTGGTTGTTCTGGGTACTGATTTCTCTGGATCTATGGACCCAAATTGCGTGAAAATGTAATCACATGTCAGTTCTAGTATAATATATTTGTCCAATGAATACCCGTTAATCATCTGTAGCAATTTTAATGGCCAGTAGTGTATAAGAACAGTAATAGGACGGACCTGCAAAATTACAGTCCAATATCGTTGACATCCATTTGCTGCAGAATTCTTGAACATACAGCTACGGAAAAAATCGCAACACCACAAGCAGTTGTGAGAGATAAACGAAAGTTGGTAGGCGTGTTTCTACAATTGAAAAATGGTGTCGATTTAAATTTCGCGCCATTCGCATAAGAATGGTGTTAGTAGGGGCACTGTGAGGGTGTAGATCAGGTCTACTGTAAATACACGCCGTGGCGGTTGTGAGCGTTAGTTACCTTCTAGATTGGACGTGGTGGTTTGATCTTAGCCAAGAATGCCTTTGAGGAGACAGAGGCGCCATTACGATCATCTTAATGAGTTTGAACGAGGTCGTGTAATAGGGACACGAGAAGCTGGATGTTCCTCCAGCGATTTCGCAGGAGACTTGGCAGAAATTTAGCACTGTATACTGGCAGCGGTGACCGCGAGAATGTACGGTCGCAAAAAGCTCGAGCTCCGACCGGTCACGTGGCGCTACCAAGAGGGAAGGCAGTCGTGTCTGGCGTACGTCTCTGGCACATCACATTTCTTCTGCAGTAGCAATTCGAACAGCAGTCGGCGACATAACGAATTAAAAATCGATTACTTCAGGGACAGCCCCGAGCCAAGGGGCCCAGTAGCATGCATTTCACTGACCCCCAAACCACCGGCATTTGCGACACAAAACTGACATCGCACACCATTACAACACAATGCGTGCCAGTTTCAATGCTTGCATTCAACATTCTGATCGTTACATCTGTTATTAACTTACCAGCATGTCACTTTTGCAACGGCTTATTTCGCGCTTACGTTGCCCTGTGATGCTGCAATGTTAATTACTTAAATATCCTACATAGACAGACGTATTCCCGAAATTTCATTACTCTACATGATTTTTTGTTCATTTGTTGCTATGATTTTTTTTTTATCGCCAGTTCATTTGTCCAGTCGCGGAAGCCGTCAGGCTCTAATGCCACCCTGCAACACACCTCTGCCAGGCAGGCTGCATAGAGCATAGCCCCTGTATATCAGTAACTGCACAGTCCAGCGAGCTAAGAAAGTTGCAGCTCGGTCCGCAGAGGTCCTTCGTGTACACGAGACACTAGAACAGGTGGTGCACGCATCCGCGACAGGGTCACTGATGCTATGGACCTTCTGCTGCGGCCACGTGAGTGTGCCTCCCGGGCAGTCCCGTCGTAGCCGACAATTGGTGCCCACCGCTACGAACCCAGCATCGCCTCCGACTGCACACCGCCTTCGCTTCCTGTCCACAGTGTTAACTATACAGACGGCGCTTCTATGAAATCGGCAAAAAATCTCATACACCATTTAAAGAGTATTATGTCTTTGAAGAAAACTACACTGTCAAAAATTCCCTTTAACTAACAGCTAAAATTAAAAACATTTCCAATTCCTAATGATGGTAATTTCGTATCCTTTAACGTAGTTAATTTACTTGCTAACATTCACATTTTTGAGACTATTAAAATTACTGATGAGAATCTTCTCCAACACATAAACCTAATGTACAAGAAATTAAAGATCTCATTAGGTTATTACTTCTGATACTCTCCTACAACTATTTCCAGTTTAACGCTGAAATATATTTTACGACCGTAAGCCTATGCCGTGCCCATTTGTATAACAAGTACGCTTGCCAACAGTATTGTTAAACATCACAAAAGGCAGTACTTTAACAAATTGGTGTGGCCTGAGCAATTTTCCAGTCTTTAGGTACGGATCTTTCTGTGAGCGGTTGTATATAATTACTAAACATGGAGCTATTGTATCAGCACACTCAGAGGAACTTGACTGGTATACAATCTGGAACGGAAACCTTGCCTTTAATAAGTGATTTAAGCTGCTTTGCTACACCGAGGACATATGCTTCTCATTTTGGCACTTTCTGTTGACTGGGCTTCGGGAAGGCTTACTTCGTATTCTTTGCTGAAGGAGTTTCGGAAAACCACGTTTCTTAACTCTACTTTAGTGGCACTGTCATCAGTAACTCCACCGTTACTTTCGCGCAGTGAAGGTACGGATTGCGTCTTGACACTGGTGTACTCTATGCATGAACAGAATCTCTTTGGGTTTTTCGCCAGATTTCGAAACAGAGTTTTGTTGCGGAAATTATCAAGAGCATCTCGCACTGTAGTAACCGCTATATTTAGAACTTCTGCAAAACATTGCCAGTCTTCCGGATTTTGGATTCTTTTAGATTTGGCATGCTTTTTCGTTACTTCTGCAACAGCGATTTCACCCGTTTTGTCCATGGGGGATCAGTACCATCACTTATTAATCTATGTGGTATATATATATCTCTCAATTGCAATCGATACTATTTCTCTGAAATCATTCCACATCTTTTCTACGCTTACATGATCAGATCGGAAGGAGTGGAGGCTGTTTCCTTAAAAATCGTTAAGAGCATTGTCAGCTTTTTTTAAACAGATGTACTTTAAGTTTCTTTTTGATGGTTATAGGTGTTACAGTATTCAGTGTACAGGCAACTGCCTTGTGGTCGCCAATCCCTGTATTCGTCAAGTACGCTTTCGTAACCATTTATGCTTCGAGTGGGCTCACGAACTAATAGTTCAAAATACTTTTTTTAGAAAGCATTCAGTACTATTTCAGGTGACGTTTTAAGCCTGCCGCCGGCTTTAAACGTGTAAATTTTCCAGCATATCGAGGATACATTGAAATCACCACCGACTATAATTGTGTGAGTGGGGTACCTTTTGAAATGAGACTCACGTTTTCTTTGAACTGTTCAGCATCTATATCCTCTCACTCGGGGGTCGGTAAAACGATCCAGTTTAGTCCGATTGACAAGTACAGCCTCTACCCAAACTATTTCGCAGGAACTATCTACTTCAGTTTCACTACAAGGTAAACTACTTCTGACAGCAATAAATACTCCAGCACCAACTATGTTTAATCTATCCCTTCTGAACGTTGTTAGGTCGTTTGAAAAAATTTCGGCTTAACTTATTTCCGGCTTTAGCCAGCTTTCCGTACCTATAACTGTTTGAGAGCTTCAGTGCTTTCTATTAGGGCCTGGAGCTCTGGTTCTTTCCCAACACAGTTACGATAATTTACAACACCGATCGTTTCTACAACCACCTTACTGTGTGTTACCTGCCCCCTTTTAGACAGACGCCATTTCTATGTTTTCCTGAGACCCTCTAACCTACAAATCCGCCCCCGCTACCCGTGTAGCCGCTTCCTGTGTATAGTGGACTCCTGACCTATTAAGCGGAATCCAGAAACCCACTACCCTATGGCACAAGTCAAGGACTCTGAGGCCTACACAGTAAGATAACCACCCGAGCCTATGGTTCATACCTTTCACTCGGCTCTGCACCGAAGGATCACAGTCAGTTCTGTCGATGATGGTGCAGATTGTGAGCTCCGCCTTAAACTCGCTTAACCATATCCGCTAAACAAAACCAGAGAGAATCTCCTCCAATCCAAAGCGACACACGCCATTGGAACCGACTGGGGCCACCACCTGCTATTGGCTGCGCCCTGTACTCTTCATGGCATCCGGAACACTCTTTACAAATCAGGAATGACTCCCTCACCTTGTGCACACTGCCGTCCTTCCCCTCCTTGGCAGCCATGTTATTAAGGGGGCCCAATTACTCGCCTATTATTGGAGTTCCGAACTACCAGCAAATTCACCTTCTGTGAACGCCCAGAATTTGCGTTCCAAGAAGCTTCCTCTGGAGGCCCTACGATCAGCCCCTCGCAAAGTCGTTCGCTGCCTGCCACACTTTGGAATGATCTCTCACTCGACCACAGGTGAGGGATCAACCTCAGCGCTGTAGACCAACATAAATTTAGGCTAATGGCACCAGTGCTGCTCAGAAATCTGCAGTCTGAGAAGACAATTCACAAATGCAAGGGGAAAAGACACAACAATGCTGTAAGTGAATATCAGAGACTTATCTATTATAAAGAACGTTCCTAGATGTAGAAAGCGACCGAAATTGTTAATTCCACTTATGAGATTCTAAAAGAATTAACTTATATGGTAAAATAAACCAAGTCTGCTTTTCTTCATGGTTACGTGACGTTACGTATATATCTGTTTTGTATTTTTATTCGTCCATGCCTTTCGTTTAAGCACTCACTCAAGCTAAACAGGTCTCTGCTGCCAAGTCATTATCACTTGTCATCGATGAAGGGTGAAAAACAAAGGAAATGTATTCACTTTCTTTTGCCTGATGGCGGATTTAAGGAGTGGGTATGCATAGCAAAAGCGCATTCTTACGCAAATTTGGTAAAAATAAACGTACGTTTATACCGTAACAGCGTTGCGTACGTGGATTAGGACTCTAGAATCATATTGATATACTAAGAAGGACAACCAAATCAGCATCCGCTGAAAAGTGGATAGTAGCACGAGGAGATTTATTTTTACTTTGCAGACTCTAAAAAATTCGAAGCCCAAGGGCCAGTTACAATCGAGTCCGCACAATTCGAAGGATGTAAGAAAAAGTTAGAATTAATTATTCTATTTAACTCGCCTTTATTCCAGATGGAATCAGGAAAAATCGAAATAAAATTGCGACTTTTGTTCAATTGTGTCCCCAGTTTTCTTACATGTTATTTCCTTTTGTATTTGAAACGGAAGGCACGCACAAATCTTCAAAAATACATAAATTCAGCTTCATTCATTTTTCAATATTGAACAAACTGTTACGAATGGATGCATTTTGTGAACTAAATTTCTTATAAACCACCTTATGTCTTTGGATTTAGCGTGTCACTTCTTATTTGTATCTGAGATTTCGGTTCCCAGACTAACCGTTAATGATTTAGCGTTCCGTTAAGCTATAACCTCAGACAAATACCCTTGCTACCCTGCATTGAGTAAGCCAATTCCATAAGCTTTCAGCAAGAGGCGGGAACTCGCCTCGCCGGTCTGCTTGCTCCCGCCTTTTAACAATTATCAGCAACATTATCTTTCTGCTCGATGATCGTTTGCAGCATGGATAGTAAAATCCCGAAACAATTCGTCACCTACTACTTCTCGAAGCATTCCACAGCGTCGAAACTCGTTTCTGTTTTACGAAAGTCGAAAACTTCCTGGAAGGTATTCTGACGTGAAAACGTCTAGTTTCTCCTTGGTCGGAGTTTCTTATATGACAAAATGGCGTCAGATTTGAATCACTATTAATTACGAGACCGACAGTGCGCAAACAAAGGTTAAGTCACGTGGTTGTCGCTTATTGCCTGTGTTGGCATATGCGGGTCATTGTTAGGAATCATCTTAGTGTAAAGTTGTAAGCTAGGATTCTCATTCGTGTGTCATTGCGATGAACAGCTTAGGGAGCGCCGCTAGGAGTAATAGAAAATAAAAGTATTTGCCGGAATATAAACGAAAATCTATATTGAGTTTAAACCTACGACACACAGGAAGAGTTCGTCTCAGGACTTGTAAATATGCTCTAAATTACAGAAAACGCGAGAAAAGCCTAAAAAGGGCAGCGCTGAGAGAAGGCGACAGCTCCCTCAGAGTCGGAAAAAAAAGGAAGAAATTGCGCAACGCGATAACGTACTCAAAGGCTATATCGTACCCCAGCCACTGAAAAGTCCAAAATTGTGAGTGTGAACACTGTGATAAAGATATTGATAACTAAATTTCATATTAATATGAAACACATGTTACGATTTTATCCCGACGTTCTCACGAAAAATCTACGGCGCAGACCTGAACTGCACACACAGAAATTTATTTGCAACGGATTAATAATATGCTGTGGTATTTCGTGCACTGTTAAAACAACTGATGAAACAGACAGAATTATCTGGTGTAAGCTAGGCGTTGACTTGTAATTACAGAATGTCTGCGGGTCGCTCTGTTATGACAGTCGACTCGATTAGTGAAGAAGTTGCTTCGGTTTTCTCGAGGCATTTGGGAACAGGTTGAAACAAACGATTAACAACCGTCGACTGCATACAGTCGCAAAGGCTGATTTCAAATGTCTTTGGTAACTGTAAAGCTACTTCACCTGGGTAGGGGGGACAGCTACTAGTCGGAGGTAAACACTTCCCCCTCACAGCGTTCTAATGTTGCCGGCTACACTATGCCACTCAGCGTCCGATGTAAACACAGCCGACAACAGGAAGTGTGACAGGACTACCAAACCGAGTTCAGAGCAGGAAACGGCCGGGGTCCCCGGTGGTCTAGTGGTAAGGGGGTCTGGAACGTTCCAGCGCCTCGGCTGGGGCTATTCGCCCCAGCTGGGCCGGGGTTCAATCCCCGGCCGGCGCTGGAATTTTCAGATTTCCGAACACTAGCCTCCACCTCTGCCCTGGCATGTGGCGCATGCCGGGCACCCCCGTGGGGTCCGTGCTTCGGATCCCACGTGGAGCTCACTCCCACACTACAAAATATACCTCAATATGCTGCTGCAATCACTTATTTTAAATTTTAATACGCACACTTTCTTCACCAGACCACATCTGCATATATTTTCCAGGTACTTTCTACATATTATATCTCACTGTCAAAAGAAACAGCATAGTATCATGAACATTTGTAGGATTACAACAATGAAATAATATCCTTACTAAAAAAACTAATACGTTTTATTTTCGTTTTTGTTCTAAATGCTGCTAAGATAACTACAAGAAATTGGAAGCTGTTTTGGTATTTAATAATCAGTAATTAGAAAAATAAATTTGGCTATAATACTGATACATATATTACATATTTACTTAGTACATTCTCAGTGCAGGAACAGGATAAATTGTTTCAATGTCAAAAGAAATGCAAAATATTATATCAAATTTTTTTTTAATTATTCAAGAGTCAAAATGAGATTATGATATGACACAGGTCACTAATGAGGTACTCTCTTTCTTTGTATGAAAGAGGATAATTATCCTGGTTTTATGTGAGCTAAATGTTAAATTAAACAGATAACATTTAACATTTAAAAAACGAATTTCTTGACGATTTTACTGACAGGTCTACATGTTTCATATTATATTTCTGACGGTAGTTAGCTGACATCCTCTCAGGCTCAGCTTTATATGAAAGTATCTTGCAGGTCAGAAAATAAATTTTATTACTACCTCTACAGATTCAGTTGGTCTATTGTTGTTGTACTATTGTTGCATTGCGAGAGAGAGACTGCTACTATAGCTGTTTTCTTTTTCTATGAAATTCCGTGCCATAACTCCATTCTAAATGCTAAAAATCGTGGATAAACTTTTAGCAATACTATTTCCTTTTCACCACATCGCTGCTAGGTGTCGCTACTGGTCCCTCACACAGTCAGTTGTCTGTAGCGCAGGGCTTCGCTACCAGTGGACTCTAGCGGAGCTGGCGACGACTCACTCTGCCGGGATTTGCTGCTTCATTCCTGAACGAGTACGCCGGCTGAAATACCCGCTAAATCCTCACACTAAACGAGAAGCGTAATAGCACCAATACCAAATAAGGCAACTCGTGGTCAGTGCGAATATTTTCAAACCACCACTATGATAACTCCTAGCTGAAAATACTGATACAAACTATTTGCAGAGGAATGGAGCACCTTACAGAAGCTGATTTAGAGGAAAATCAATTTGGAGGGTACTTCACCCATATTTATAACATCTTTCGATACAGAAAAAACTTTTGACGATGTTGACCAGAATATACAGTTTGAATTTAAGATGCAACCAGGAATAAAATATAGCGAGCGAAGCATTACTTAGAACTCCACCAGAAACGAGACAGCAGCTGTACGAGTTGAAGGACATGAAAGAAAGGAAATACGTGACAAGTGAGTGAGACAGGATTCTAGTCCATTCCCTGATGTTATTCATTCTTTATACAGGGTGTTTCACAAATCATGCTTCACACTGCTCAGGGCTGTTCAGGGGACGTAACTGATGAAGTTTTACATAGGAATCTACTTCTGAAAACGTCAGCCAGCGACGCTACAGAGCGTCAAAGTTATAGATACCGGTGCCTACAAAAATAGAGGGATCCCACGAAGATGTTACAACCTTTCTAAGATGATGCAGATGGAAAAATGCATAAATTTGAGATTATGTCCTTGTACCGGAAAATTATAACAGAGAACCTTTCTGTTACCTCAGTATGTACCGTTATCGTTGTTGCTAAGATGTAGGACAGGAAACTTTCAGGTGTGGTGGTACGGAACGAGAGAAGAAAACAATGTGCAGTACACATAGGCTGTTACATGCATACATCAGGAACCATGAGCACTTGTTCATCTTCGCTAGCGTTCTTTGTAGGAACTATATCGCTTCTGTCCGATATTTTGAGAATGATACAATTATTTTTTCCTAAAACCTAGCAGCTGAATAGTGCTTGAAACGATATAAATGGTACTTATGATTTATGGTATGGAGACAGAAACGGTAGTTCACTTTAATGATAACAATATTCAGTAATGTTTCTGCAAAATGCCATAACACCCAAATCCTGAAACATAATCGGATATTTCGAATGTGGTACGACACCAGCTGTACAGTTTACTGGACAGATACAGAGTTTTCCGAAATTCTAGCACTTTTAGAGGGAACTAAGCAACAATATTTTTAATTTGAACCCCGTACGGAAACGTATACTTTCCGTGCTACAGCCGTTTGAATACATGTTTGCTAGGTGGGTATGCAACAGGGTAGCCATCGTGGGATGGCGGAAGGGGTGGGGGAAGATGCTTACGTCGGATGTCATTCACCGTCAGCCCTGCCACTCTGACAAGGCTCGTGCGTCACTCAAGTGTCTGTCAGTATTAGAGCAATATTGCGGAGTGCACTTTTGCCGAATACACCGATATGATCCTACTGTATGGCGAAGTTCGTCGCCTTTATCAAGCTCGTTCTCAGCAGCGTCCAACTTCACGGCATACGCTTTTCGCCACAACTGCGCAACGACTTTGAGATAATGGTGCGTTCACCGTCAGCACGGGTGACTGCAGTGCTACAAAGAGACGCAGCGCACCTAAGTTTGAAAAGGCCGTATTGTAAAGAAGAGTGTTTCTAAAAACTTATCAAGTTTCCTTTCAATGAGTGGAATTGTGGGACTATCGATGTACTGGGTCACAGCTAATGACTTACTTGTACAAGTGGTAGCGTTACTAACATGTTTTCCGACGGCTGTAGCGAGGAAACGGTGCGTTACAGGAGATGGGTTCCAATTCAGAATACGAGTACTGTGTACTGATTCCCCATCTACACTAGGAGTTTGTAACGGAAATTTCGGAACATCGTGCATGTTTCCGGTATATTGTACAGTTGTTGTTCCACCATAATAGAAATTTCGAATACATTTCATAATTTCTGAGAGCTCATCAGGCGCGACTACCGTGTCCGCAGTATAAAACCCAGGGGGCCTCTTGCGTACGGGGGCTCTGACGCCCACGAGAACAACTGTAGGTAGAGAGCGCAACACAGCTTCTTTGATGGACATTTCACTCTAATGCTGCCAGATGTGTCTATTTTTAGAGGTATCTTGAACCGCCTCGCACCAGCTTTAAGCTCAAAGCCGAATGTCCCAAATTCTGGCCACTGCTAACATTCTGAAATACACTATCGGATCAAAAGTATCCAGACACCTGGTAGTGGACTTCAATATGCGGTATGACCACCTTTTGCCATTACGAGGGGTTAACCTCTGCTGGGAACGCTTTCAGTGTAGACGATATTTTATGCATCACACATGTTGAGAGTTTCATCTGTGTGTACGTACGTGACAATACACTGGCCAACAAGATCTCCACCTCTCTCCCCAATTTTGGAGCTATATGGGATTATCCTTGCAACCAGGTCGAGATTTTGACGATGTAACAAATCAATTGAACTGAATATGGTACGACATCCGTCAGGAGGACATCCACCAACTTTATCAATGAAGATCAAGTCGAATAGCTGCTTCCTTAAGGGCCAGAGGTGGCCCAACGCGTTATGACTTTCTCCTGAATGAGTCACCCAATTTAACAGCAATTGTTATCATTTGTTTGCCTTTACACGTACATCACATCTAACGATTTCCTTCACACTGGGATAATTTATTGGTGGTACTGCTTAGGGTGTAAATATGCAGGGTGTATCAAAAAGGATCAACCGATTTTTTTAAAAAAAGTAACTATTATGTTATTCGACATATGTGCGTGAATAGCGTACTGCTGGAAAGAGCAAACCCTACGGCTTTACATGGTTACCGCTTGGCAGCAGCACTGTCCGACCGTTTCAGTCCTAGTAAAAATGGTGTCGCGGCGTCAGGAAGCGTTTTGTGTTCTGCATTTTGCGCAGTGTGGGCAGTAATAAGTGTTCGACGTGACTTTCGTACAAGGTACGATGATGATCCTCCTACAGCACAGAGCATTAGATGATGGCATCAACGATTAAGAGAAAGAGAAGGTTTGCGGAAAGGCGAATCGCCGGGCCGTCCCCGAATGCCTGACACAGACGTCAAACGCATCCGCCACAGTTTCACGAGGGGTCCGCAGAAATCCGTTCGCCGTGCAGCTCGAGAGCTCAGCACGTCCCCGATGTCCGTCTGGCGTCTCTGCGTCGACGTTTATGCATCAAACAATATTAAATTCAGCTAATGCGAGCTGTTCGTGAGGGCGATACATCGTGTGAAGTTCCATAATTTCACTCTTGTCAAGGTGGAGGATGGCCGTTTTCTCCCACAGTTAGTGTTTAGTGACGAGGCAACACTCCATTTACACAGAGAGGTGAACTGTCATAATGTGACAATATGAGGTACGGGACAACCACATGAAGGTGTACAACATAAAATAGACTCTCCTAAATTTAATGTATTTTGTACAGTTTAGAGGGAAAATGTGTATGATTCATATTTCTTTGCCGGAAACACTGTTACAGTAAGCATATATCTCGATATGCCTGAAAACTTTCTCTTCCCACAGTTTGATTCGAACGACTTCATTTTCCAATGCGATGGGGCACCGCGACAGTGGCATCTGGAAGTGTGGGAATTTCTAAATCAAACGATTGCTGAACGATGGATCGTTCACACTGGACTAAATCACTCACCCTTAGACTACTAGACTCCAAGGTCACCGCACCCGACTATATGTGATTATATATGTATGGTTTTGTAAGAGACTCTTTATGTACCTACATTACCAACAGCAATAAATGAACTGAGACATCGCATAACAGCACCTGTGGAAACTGTAACTCCAGACATGCTTGCTGCAGTGTTGGTACAATTTGAACACCGCATTGACATGTTCCGTGCATCTCAACGATGCATATTGAACACCAATGAAAAGGATGAAAATAACTTTTTTTAGTTTTCGTACATCAAAGGACAAAATTCATTGTATTCATTGTATATGTTTCTTAGTTCCAGAAATATAGACGGCCCAGGTCGGATGATTGTTTTTGATACACCACGTATAGATAATGCACTTCAAAATCTCCCAATAATTAGGCCACTACCAAGATGGGAGACAACAAGTAGTCACACATGCGTCTTTGCATGTGTTGGATAAAAAGTGGTAGCACAATGCCATAATATGACGGATGTGAGTCATTCGGTACGCACACTTTCTGTTGCTGACAGATGGTGGGCTGAAGTAGTAAAGTCAGCAGCACAAGTCGTGTTTGAGTCAGTTGCAGTGTGTACTCTCTCAGAGTTGGAGAGGCTAGCTCGAGTGCCTTAATAGTATGTTTGGGAAACACGAAAAACGTGCTTGGGTGCAGACTGGAAGGGCACGTGGTCGGAGCGCGCAACAATCTTTCCCTCCAGTGCTGCATTCTACCAACTTACACGACGCCAAACGACGAGCCCTGTGCAGGAGCACCGCATACGTGGCAGCGGGACATACTGGGACATCCACCGTATTCATCCGGTAGAGTCCCCCCAATTATGGCCTGATCACCCAAATGAACGAAGTATTTCGTGGCACGTCTTACAGCAAATGATAAGACACCATATGGCGGTCCTAGCGAGACATCATCACAGATGGATGCACAGACAGTGTATGACATCTTTCATGTGGGTGTGGAAAGTGATCGAGACGCGAGACGGAAATGTGATAAAGTGAATTTTAGTCAATGAAGACTGACATGAATTATAGCCAAACTGCCACTACTTTTCATTCACCTCCATGTATATTACCATACCCGTTTATTTTTACTCATAAAAATTTGTCAGTAATCTTGTATGAAATGTTTTCACAATTTTGGTTTGTTTTCTAGATGTATAGCAATTCGGTAAGAAAAATGGAAGAGTTTGATTTTTACTTACAATACTGCTCTGGCTGCACATTTTTCTGGGATCGGAACTGATGCCCTTAGCGTGAATGTACTTTGGCTTGCACCACAGCACATTTACTTGACGCAAAATACGACGAAATACTCTGCCAATACAGTTCGATTACCGTCTCGTAACTGTTGGACCTGGTGGTCTACCGGCACAGCGCGTGCCTGCAAATCGAGAATCTCGGGATCGAATCCCAGATGAACAAATAAATTTTTCTGTCTGCTTTTAATACAGCCTTCACCTCTCAATGATATGAGGAGTCGGTAGAAACAACATGTGGTGCGGATTCCACGTTAAACTGCCGATTCCCTTTCCCCGGTTGGACAACTGGAGTACGTTAATGATAAGCATGTCTTCAAAGTGCCGTCCAATTGAAAGACTTAAACGAGGGCACTGAAATAAGCGAAATTTATTATTATTATTACACTGTCCAGTCGCAGTAATCTGACCACGTGTTAAAATACCGAATAAACACCTTCTGCAGCACGAGACGTACAGGAATAGAGTCAATGATGTAACGACAGTCATAAGAAGCCATTCCTACCCCAGTACTTGTCATGCTGCGATAGAATTCTATCGATTGAGGATCCGTGGCACAAACTACTCGATCGAGGTGACCTTTCAGATTCTCGATTGGGTTTAAAGGCGGAAAATTTGGTGGTGAGGGCAGTACGGTAAATTCATCCTAGAGCTTTCAGAACCACGCACATACACTGCGAGCTATGTTACACGTGCATCTAGGGGTGTATTTGGTCCCCAAGGATAGGTGCGTACTAGGGTTGATCAATTGTGCCTTTCAGAACAACGAGATCACCCAGGGAGTGCCACGAAAACATTGCCCACACCATAACACTCCCTCAGGGTTGCAGGGCGTTTGCTTTCAATCTGTCCGATGGAGCACAAAATGTGATGAATATGGAGAGGCCACCTGTAGCACTCAGTGGACTTTCAGTTGTGGTACCGGCGTGCAAATGGAAGCTTTCAACGCCAATGAAGAGCAGTCAGCGTGGGTGCAGGGACCAGGTGCCCACTGCGGAAGCCCATAAGTTGTTGAGGAAACATTGGTGGCAGCCCTCGGTTCGCCTGGGCTGTCAGCTGCACAAAAGTTGCACGTCTTCTCGCCAGCACACACATCTGCAGCTATCGTTCACCTGTGTCGCCTACTGCCCGTAGTCCAACACACTTGCCTTGGAGCCGGATTAGAATACCGAGATTTTGCCACTCACGGTTTACTTTACATACAGTGGCATGTGAAAAGATTACAGATTTTGCCGTTTCGGAAATGCTTCCACCCTTGGGAAGAAAGCCAACGATTATGCCCTGTTGGACGTCACATAAATCGCCCCTTTTACGCATTATGACAACGACTTCACTGTTTCCAGCCTCCTCCCCCCACCCCCATTCATCACCTACTAATGCTATCTCCTGGAGTCTATGGGTTATTACACGTTGACCTCGAAAATAGGAGTTGGTCATATTAATATGACTGGATCTATTATTATTATTATTATTGAAACTTCCTGGTACACTAGATCGCGTGTTCGCACCGAGACTCGAACTCGGGACCCTTGCCTTTCGCTGGCAAGTGCTCTACCAACTGAGCCACCCCAGCACGACTCACGCCCTGTCCTCACAGCTTTACCAGTGCCTCGTCTCCTACCTTGCAAACTTTACAGAAGCTCTCCTGCGAACCAATTATTATTATTATTTCGTTGTTGTTCAGTTGCCTACAGTAATTTACTTGCTACAGTAACATTTTCTTTGCCTTTGCTGGAGTTGTCTTTCAAGTTTGCAGGGTCCGGCGCTACTGGACTGCGATATTACTGTTATTTCAAAATGAGCCGTTTGTTACTCTTAAAACTAACAAGGAGAGCCCCCAGCGGTGGGATCGACTTTTTGAATCCAAATAAGCCGTAGTGCAACTTAAGATCCCTGCATCCAGGTGGCCCTCAGTTTGAAAGTAACTGACGGAAAAGATTTCAAAATTTTGCGTGATGCTACATAGCGTGAAGGAAGTCGTATTCCACAGTCTGGTTACGTGTCATAATGGTTACGATAGAAGCTTAACCATGCCTCGTCAGGTGCAGTAATTTTTTTTAAATCTTTATAGAAATGACTTTGATGTTTATTTGTACTCTATTTATTGGTTTAAATGTAATTTATTTCGTTCTATTCTTTTGTCACATCGTTTTAGTCACCGTATGAACTTTTCCATTTGTTTAATTTTTCTTCCAATCGGAATTTTTGTGAATGTGTAATTTATTACACCTATCTGTTTGACTATTGAATTACTTCAAAACTCCGATAAATGAATTAAAAAACAAAAGACGAAATAATCTATTTATATTGACTGTGCATTAATGTGAAAAACGTTTTTCTTTGGGAGACGTGCCTTTTTTTGCATGGTAATCGATATACAAATATTTAAAACATAACATAAAATCTTTGTGCACTATGGAAATTATAGTGTAGATGAGGACATAAATGAGAGAATGTTTTCTAAGTAAAATAAAATTCAAGCAAAGTGAGAAATCGATATAATGTACACAATAACGTAGATGAAAATACAGGGTAATAAAAACAGGAGGCATTAAATCGGAATTGATACATGAAGATAATTAAAAGTTCACAAACAAATATTTCCAGTGGAGAAGGGATGATAAGAAGAAAAACCAGACCAAATGAAGAAGTTCATATCACTATTGAATCACGTGACCCAGGAGTGGAACTAAAAATCTATATATATATTTACATCAGTTGAAGGAATATGATTATCAATGTCACTTCGATAAAGACCTAAAATAGATTTATTTCTCTGGTGAGATTCGAACCCACAACCTCATGCATGTGAAGCTAGTATCCTTTCAATTATCCTCATAACCAACTGATGTCATTCGGCTTTCTTCATACTATCGAGTCTCACACAAAATTCCGAATTTCTTTTCTCGTCACTTCCTCGCTAACGTCGACTCAACAGGATGAATGGCTGCAGTGTGCGATACTTGGGTGCTTAACCTACATAACCGTATAGATGGTTCCAAAAAGTCGATCCTACCGCTGGAGATATCTCCTTGTAAGGCATGACGAAAGAGGGCCGCCGTTTCATTATATACCCTGATATGGTGGTGGATACACATTTAGTAGTGTAGCAATACTAACACAATCGGTCTGAAACCTGCACGATCTAAGCAACAAGGAACGACTTCATACTTAGTCCAAAGGAAAATCTCCAGAATTACTAGAAAACTTATGGCCAATGCATCGAGTCCCCTGCAGTCATTTAGTGCGCGGCGACTGCTGAGAACCTTCAGAGCAGTCGACTACTTCGATGTTACACGTTCGGTGTCCTACTCTATGGAGCTGAGTCATGGACTCTATTAGGCATTTGAAATGCGATCGTATCGAAAAATATTAAGGATACCATCGACAGAGGGGTAAAATACAGGGAGCGAAAGGATATTTACAATTTGTACAGAAACCAGATGGCAATTATTAGAGTCGAGGGGCATGAAAGGGAAGCAGTGGTTGGAAAAGGAGTGAGACAGGGTTGTAGCCTCTCCCGATGTTATTCAATCTGTATATTGAGCAAGCAGTGAAGGAAACAAAAGAAAAATTTGGAGTAGGTATTAAAATTCATGGAGAAGAAGTAAAAACTTTGAGGTTCGCCGATGAAATAGTAATTCTGTCAGAGACGGCAAAGGACTTGGAAGAGCAGTTGAACGGAATGGACAGTGTCTTGAAAAGAGGATATAAGATGAACATCAACAAAAGCAAAACGAGGATAATGGAATGTAGTCAAATTAAATCGGGTGATGCTGAGGGGATTAGATTAGGAAATGAGACACTTAAATTAGTAAAGGAGTTTTGCTATTTAGGAAGTAAAATAACTGATAATGGTCGAAGTAGAGAGGATATAAAATGTAGACTGGCAATGGCAAGGAAAGCGTTTCTGAAGAAGAGAAATTTGTTAATATCGAATACAGATTTATGTATCAGGAAGTCGTTTCTCCGAGTATTTGTTTGGAGTGTAACCATGTATGAAAGTGAAACATGGACGATAACTAGTTTGGACAAGAAGAGAATAGAAGCTTTCGAAATGTGATGCTACAGAAGAATGCTGAAGATTAGATGGGTAGATCACGTAACTAATGAGGAGGTATTGAATAGGATTGGAGAGAAGAGAAGTTTGTGGCACAACTTGACTAGAAGAAGGGATCGGTTGGTAGGACATGTTTTGAGGCATCAAGGGATCACAAATTTAGCATTGGAGGGCAGCGTGCAGGGTAAAAATCGTAGAGGGAGACCAAGAGATGAATACACTAAGCAGATTCAGAAGGATGTAGGTTGCAGTAGGTACTGGGAGATGAAGCAGCTTTCACAGGATAGAGTAGCATGGAGAGCTGCATCACACCAGTCTCAGGACTGAAGACAACAACAACACCATCGACAGATATAGTCAAAAATATAGCGGTACGAAAATGCAGAAATTCTCAACAGCATCCACATAGCAAAACTCGATTGTTTTGGTAGCGCAATTTCGCAACAATAAATAAAACTTGTTGAAATTAATAATTCAATGAAACATTAATGGCCGGCCATTGTGGACGAGCTGTTCTAGGCGCTTCAGTCTCGAACCGCGCGACCGCTACGGTCGCAGGTTCGAATCCAGACTCGGTGTGTGTGTGTGTGTGTGTGTGTGTGTGTGTGTGTGTGTGTGTGTGTGATGTCCTTAGGTTAGTTAGAACTACTTAAACCTAAGTTCTAAGGGACTGATGACCTCAGATGTTAAGTCCCATAGTGCTCAGAGCCATTTGAACCATTTCTTTGAAAGATTAATGGCATACGTGACCCACGACGCACAGGATTATCCAGGCTAAATAACTCAGACCAGCAGTTTGGGTTCAGCACTGAATCAATGGTCTGAAAAACCATGGACGGACAACAGATCATGCTATCGATCGACAGTGTTACTGGAAGACGAGGCACTTAAGAGAGGAAGAATGACAAGGCAGAGAATGTTTAAAAATTACATAAATGCTCACCATTAAATCTAATAGTCCACTCATATAATCGCGCTAGCTGCCATTAAAATTAATCTGCAATTGGCATAGAGTTAAAATTTTTTGATCCTAGTGCTGTTAAAAGCATTCATGTTAACACTTATTTTGATCAATGTACGTATTTTTTGAGACATCCATTGTACGAGGACGTACAGAAAAGTAATGTTGACAAGTTTTGAGTGAAAAGTCACAAAGATTTTTAAATAAAACAAACTTCATGAACATTCTGCATCGGTATTCTTCACGTCAATAAATTTAGTTTTCAACACACTCACCCTCGGAACCAGCACAATTTCCCCAACTAGATACTATTTTGTTGACACCGTCACAGTATATTGTTCGACTATGTTAACAGAGCCACAACCTTACCTCTGCTTGCACCGCTTGAAATAATTGAAGTGCTCGAAGGTTTTCTTAGTTTTGCACATAGACGAAAATCGAGACTGTGTGTAGGATGATCGACGGCAGTGAACCAAGGACGTCGGCTTGCTGCAGATGCCGCAGCGATCGTGTGTAGTTTGGCACTGCCGTGCTCAAGGAGAGTGTGCTCCACATGCGGACGAAGTCTTCGAATTCGTGCTTTTAGTGTTGTGAGCTTTTTCTCACCCCCAACATAGTCACGTCACACACCGCTATGTAACGCGGTACGAAGCAGAGGGCTGCAGATATCCATAGTAAAGATGTGGAATGTTACTGACTTCAAATAAAACAGACCGAGTCATTATCTTCTCAGCACGCCGTCGTGTTATAAGCACAAAAATCCAAAAAATTGTTTCAGAGCAAAGTATGCTGTATTTTTAAGTGAAGATCTTTGTAACGTACATCTGTGGTAAACGTTATGCTTGTGATATATGGTGACAATTCGTATTTATATTTACAATGGAAAGAGATTGACCAGTGGCCAACAGACAACTAAAATTCAAGTTGCTAGATGGATATTAACTGCAATAGCGCCCACGCTGCCACGGTAAGTAGGTGTTTTGGTTTCGCGATACATGTCGCCGTTTAACTGCCGCTCGTGGCGATACATTAAAGGAGTGCTCTGTCTTATTGTCAAAGAGCCAGTACCCAGATTCAATCTAAAGAAATAAAGACGCGAATTCTGTGCGCCACATTTTCAGATGTCCCCTCAAACGGTTCCAAAACTAGTTAACTCGAATTAAAAAAAATTCAAAAAGTGGGTTGTGTCAGTTTTCCACATTTATGTTCAGTATACATTCACAGGCATTTGAACAGTGGTTCCCAGCCTTTCTTAGACCGTTTGCTCCTGAGTGTCATCAGACATTTGCCAGTACCCCCTGTCCACTACCCCCCCCCCCCCTCCCTGAGGTCTGTGGCCTTCCCTCCCCCACATTATCACTAACTTTGGCACATAAATAAACTGTACAGTGAACAACTTTTCTAGGAACACTTTTATTTTCAAAATCATGAGAGGTGGAAGGGTATTGTGTGTGGGGGGGGGGGGGGGGGGGGAAGGCGATATTAGACTGAACGACGAAGGAATTCGTGATGCATGTCAATGGGCTAGCCACAATTACTTCTCAGATAAGAAAGCTAACTATCCAAAATAAGGGTAAACACATGTTCCAAACGCTTCTCTTGCTCAACCTCTCTACAGTACGGTACTTGCTTGATCTGCACGTTGCAACCTCAATTAAAATCAACCGAGCAAAAATGTGTGCACGTACTGTTCATAAATCACTTGATTGTTACGCTCCTTGCTTCTGAAATATAAGACTTCAGGCTTTTAAATCTTGGTATCCGAACACAACATGTGAAGCTATTATCCTTTCCATTACACCTCACAACCAACTAACGTCACTCAGCTTTCTTAATGCTACGGAGTGTCACAGAAAATTCAGAATTTCTTTTCTCGTCAGTTACTCGCAAACGTGGAGCCACCATTTTGAGTGGCTGCAGTGTCTTAACCTACATAACCGTACAGATGGTTTCAGACCAAGTGTTACTTGCAGAGCAGTAGGATAACGAGCTATCGGCCTGGCAATTGAGTTTGAGTTTGAGTTTGGCCGAAGCAACTTTAGGCACGAAGGGGATAATGATGTGTCCCTCCGAGAATAATTTCGCGTGGGCTGTAAGCGGCGCACAGGCTCAGCGTTTACATAGTTTTCCAATTACATCTCACACAGGGAATATTATTATTAAGCCCAGTTTCAACAGCAGCGAATGGAAGCGAACTCAAGCGTACGAACATTTGCAGACCACTTGCCTGTATTCATTACCTTTCGTCTAAGAGGTCTGTTTAAAAAATTCCGGAACTTTGTCCACAAAAATTTTCTACGCTTACCTTCACATATTTGTATATGATCACCCCCACGACTGATAAACCGTTTTCCACTTCTGGGAGCAGACTTGGTTCGCCATTCGCTGGACCGTGCGTCTATCGTTACAAATCTTCGTCCTCTCAACTTGGTTTTCAACTTTGAAAATAAATGTCTGCAAGGGCCAAGCTGACCTGACAAGCTATTTTATATGTTGATCGTTCAGAACATTTCCCTACACATTGTGAAGATTGAACCTTCATGACAACGTCAAAACTGCAGACCCATCACCAGTTATAATTTTCTTAAGGAACATCTCGTTCTCATTTGGGTGATCCTAAGGCTCTTCTCAGATTGGGAGGTGGAGGTCTTTCTGCTCTTGACTCGTGAGCCGTGGCACGATCTTGGCGGCAACACGATACATTGCAAGACGCTGTATTAGGATTTCACGATCCCAACTGCAATGTTACATTCTTCTGCAATCTCTCGGACAGTCAGTCTTCGTTCAGCACGCACAGGATCGTTGACGTTCCTGACACAAGCGTTGCTGGCAGAAGTCGGAGGACGAGCGTCGTCTTTAGCTTCCGTCCGGCCGTTCTTACACCGTGTGAACCATCCGTAACACCGAGTGCGGCTTAAGCACTCATCACCGTAGGCTTCCTGCATCATTTGGCGTGTCTCTGTAGAGGTGTTCTTGAGTTTAGCTCTTATGTTCCTATGGGACCAACTGCTGATGTCATCAGTCCCTAGGCTTGCACCACTTACACACACCCACGCCGAGGGAGGACTCTAACCTCCGACAGAGGGGAGCCACACGAACCGTGGCAAGGCCCCTAGACTGCGCAGCTACCCCGAGCGGCGGTTTTCTTGAGTTTCACGCAAAATTTATTGCAGGCGCTTTGCTCCTCTAACTATACCCTCTCGAAGTTCGCCAACTGTGCGACACAACGTTCTAGTCAATACAGCACTGAACAATAAGCTAACAGACATACGAACAGTGAAACTTCCCGCAGTTACACATTAAGCACACGCGCGTGCAGGGATGTCAACTGCATTTCGCCCCAACACGCCATTGGCGCGAAATTACGAACGTTCCCAATTTTTTTTAACACACCTCGTATATTCAAAATTTACGGTATGTTCTAGAAATTTGGCAAGTAAGCTTTCTCGGGATAGCTTATGTGTATCTTCAGGCATCTCCCAATTTCTTCAGCATCTCTGTTTACATTCTCCTGTGAGCCAAACAAACCTGTGCTGTCTTTATTATGAACAGTTCAATATCCCCTGCTACTCGTATATGGGACAGGTCCCACACCATGGAGCAATATTAGAGTATGGGTCGCACCAATAGTTCAAAAAAGATCATCTTTGTGCACTGATTATATTTCTCTTTAATTCTAACAATAAATTACAGTTCGCCACCACCATTATCTTTGACCGACACGATGTGATGGTTCCATTTCTTACTTCGTTATCACCAATGTTAAGACTCTCGCTTTCCCGTTTATGCTTCATCTCATCACTATTGTCTTTGATTTACTCTGACCCCTAATTCTACACTCATTATATTGTATATTTCATTCATCAGATCCTGTAGTAAATTCACTTTCACTGACAACGATAATATATCAGCAAACACTGTCACTGATATCCTTTCAACCCGTATTTCAGTGCGAATCTTGAACCTCTCTCTTATTTTCTTCATTGCTTCTTTGATACAAACATTGAACAGTATAGGCGAATAACTACATCAAAGTCTTACTCTCTTTTTAATCCTTGCACTTCGTTCTTGATCTTCCACTCTTATTTCCTCTTGGGTCTTGTACTAATATATACCCGTCTCTGCCTAGAGCTATTTTCTTCACAACTTCGATCTTGCACCATTTTACATTGTCGAACGCTTATCCAGGTGTAGAAATCGTTTGAGTTTTATTCAGTCCTGCTTCCATTCCGTATCCTTACAATGTGTTACACCGAGGTATTTGTGTGAGCTGACCGACTGAAAATGAGAGTTATTGATGCTGTAGTCATAGGACACTATGATTTTTCGTTTTGTGAACTGCACAATTTTAGGTTTTCGAACATCTAAAGCAAGCTGCAAAAACATCCGGAATTCTGTTTGAGTCTACGTACAAAAATGCATTGTTAGGAAAACAAACTAAACCAAGGAGGGACAAAATATCAGTAACGAACAACGTAGAATCTCTGTGGCTAATCTGGATTAAACTGCTCCATCATCTTCAGCAACAACCAGGGCACAATCCAAGGAGGGATCTACACCCACATGGATATTGTGCAAATCATATCTAAGTGCCAGGCATAGGGTTTATCGAATCACCTTCACAATTGTCTTTTATTCCAACTTCATGTCTTGAACTGCCCAAGGTGTGGTGAAGACTAAAACGAGTCTGTCACGGAAGACTGTATTGAGTGTGATGTCTGCTCCCAACAGTGGCATGAAGAATGCACAGTTTACGAAAGTCATGGTGCATTTTCTTGTTATTGGTGTTAGTGCGTACTCTTGCCAGATGATGCAGCTACGAGCAGTGTCATATATATGACATTTAAGGTTTGGGTTAAACGTTACTCAGCTGTATCTGATAAATGTTGTTCCTAAATAAATGAGCAATGGTTTGCTACTTGTTTGTTTTAACTTTCTCATCAACTAGAAATGACCGACTAAATACTAAGCGCATACTCCTTCGTGAGTTTCCCCTGCAAAGCAAATTAATGAAGTCGAATAGTCCGTAGGAAGAATTTTTGTAGTTTCATGACTTTAGGATGGCATGACTGTGATGAGCTAAGAGCGGCTGACAAAAAATAATTGTTTTATTTATAACCTTAATGTTGCAATTGAGAATGGCGTATCTGGTTGAAGTTTCCACATTAACTGAACAACGTTCAACGATGCGTTTTCCCTTTCAGAAGACGGAAAACGGCCGAAATATTTTCTCTAACGTTTTTTCAGTATGGTCGAAGCTGTGCGAACGACGGAAATTTTTGATAAATACGTAGGACAGTTCAAAAACAATCTAACTTCAGTGACTAATAAAAAAAACACCGTGGCCGGCCAATTGAACTGTCTCCTCCTTCGCTTAAAGCCGGCTCTGACGACATTACTCCTGATGGCCGACGTGTTGCAGTAGAACTGAATAGCAAAATAGCTGCAACAGGTAGTGGCACAGTCCACAACGTCGTCATTGACATGCTCAAGTACAGCGAAACAAGTCCAACGTGGGTCCCGAGAGAATTCACACAACACAAGGAAACAAAGAGTGCTATGAACGTGAAGGTGAACCTTTTTCGAACGAGATTTTAACGTGTGATTAAACTTTCGTTCAAAATGGGGAACCCGACTCGAAAAGACAAGGAGTGAAATGGAAGCACACTAGTTCACCTGTCCGAAAGGAATTCAAACTCGAGCATCAGCGAGGAAAGTGATGCTGGCCATCATTTGGATGCCAAAGTAGTTGTATTTTGGTGATTATTTGGAAGATCAGCGTACAGGATGCAGCGCTGACCACTCACACATAGTGATGAGCAAAGTAAAGCCGAAAACGAGAGGAAAGGGTCGCCAATGTCAAAGAAAAGACGTGATACTATTACACAACAACGCTCGCCCAAACATAGCGCAGCTGATCCAAGAAACCACTGGAAGGGAAAAGAAACAGTAATGGGTTGGGAGACTCTGCGTCATTATCGCTACAGTCCAGATTTGACTTTCGTGAATTTTCATTTTCATATTGCTGATATTATGGAGAATGGAAGCTGTCTGCATTGTACTTGACTGGTAAGAAAAACTTCAAAAGTCAACCTCACTTGTAGAGCATTTATTGCTACCTGTTTGACCCGCTCAAGGACGCATCGCTTGGAAAGGATTCGGCGACAGCGAAGAAATTAAAACAATTTCAGTTTTACTTACTTCATTCGCATTTATCGCCTTTCTCTTGCCCAGCAGTATTTCGCAAAGGACTGGCAAAAGCGCAAGTTGCAGCCGTATATAACGAGATCAATATACATTTGCCTTCTGAATATTACACCTGTAATGGGTCCAACCTAAGGCAGTTTAAAAAATCGCAGGTGACACTCGTGTAAAAGAAGAGTAACAGAAAGGATGTGCAAAATTACAGACATCGATTTTCTGCAGAATCCTAGAACGTATTCTAAATATGATTATAATAAATTTCCTAGACACCGAAAAGCTTACGTCCAGAAATCAGCACGGTTTTAGAAAGCTCGTGTGAAACGCAGCTTGCCCTTTTCGCACATTATATACTGCGAACCACGGATGAAAGGTCCCAAGCACATTGCACTCTCCTATATTTGAGAAAAGCCTTTGGCACGGTGCTCCACTGCACACTGTTAACCAAGGGCGTCGTATGAGCATACGGAGTCGGTTCCCAGATATGAGAGCGGCTTCAAGTCTACAACAGATACCAGTACGTTCTCGACGGCGAGCGTTGATCAGACACAAGGATATCGTCAGGAGTGTCCCAGGAAGTGTAACAGACAGCTGTTATGCTGTATAGACATAAATGAGGTGACAGGCTGAGTGAACAGCAGTCTGCGGCTGTTGATGATGCTGACGTGTACGGGAGAGTGTCGTCATTGAGTTACTGTAGGGGGGTACGATTAACGGGAAGCGCGGACAACTGAGAAACGCGTAGGAGTCAGTGAGGTACTGAGCCATGCCGACGCCGGTGCCTTAGTTAGCTGCGCTACGTTTTTCGGTTGAGGACCCAGGATAGGAAGAGCTTCATCGAGGTGGTCCCACATATTCTCGATTCCGGGAAGCCTGGTGGTCGGCGGAGTACAGCAAACTCATCCTGGTGCTTTTCACACTGCAAGCTGTGTCACAGATTTAGTTGTTCTGCTGGTAGATACCGAGGGAAAAAAGACTCGATGTAGGTGTGGCAACGGTTCCGACCGATATTTCTGCTCATCCACTGTGCCTTCCAGAACGACGGGAGTGTCACGATAACGTTTGTGAGATCGTAACGATCCTTCCTCCTGTCCTAACCCTGCCGCCGACTGTTGCAGGGTGTTCACTTTCAGGTGAATCGCGCCCTACACGCCGACGCCTGTCTGTCACTTGGAAAGCCCGCAGGTCACCGTTCAGTGGACGCCCAGTCGCAGAACTGGCGTGAAAATTCCAGCCTTCGTCGCGGACGAACAGCAGTCAGCATAGGTGTGTGGACCAGGAGTCTGCTGTGGAGACCCACACATAGCATTTTTCGCTGAGTGGTCTTAGAGGAGACACTGTCGGTAGGCTCTTCGGTTCACGTGCATGGTCAGTTGCTCAGCAGTTGCACGTTATTCACCTGCGGTCTCCTTTAACTCCTGTCCTCTGTGGACCGTGGGGCACCACAACGGCCTCAGCGTCGGCTCTCGACAGCGCCATGCGCGGAGTGCTTTAAATATGGCAACACGCCAACATTTTACGAACTCTGCCGTTTCGAAAATGCATCCACCTGTGGCCCGAAAGGCAATGATCACGTCCTTTTGGATGTCACATAAGTGGCTGAGTTTCCGCGTTACGCATACCCTACTCATTAGCGTCGGACACAGGCGGTGATCACGTTAATGTGACTGGAGCCTGTGGTTAGAAAAAGGAAAGGAAAAGGAAACAGAAAGGGGAAAGGATGGTAAGCGGTGCCAGGAGCACCGGAAATGTGGTAATTATACGAATTGCTTGTACAGGAACTCCGAACGGAATAGGAGCAGCGGCAGTTTAAAAATTGTAAATGGTAGAATCACGGCTCAACTGTAAGTTTCTCGCCCAACCTGACGAAACAGATGTGGAGATTGAGAAACGAATGCATAACTGCTGGGAAACAGTCTGCGGTGAGTAGACAGTGCCTTTTTTCGGAGGGTTTAAAGAGCAATTTCAAGATTTGCGAGATAAAGGTTTAGATTACGTCGCAAGTATAACGAATTATGAGAAAGACTGCACTGTGTAAGGGAAGCTTCTGGGATGTCCCATAACCGTGGCAGTAGTTCAGGGATTCGGCAGCACGAAGATATTTTGAAAGTGACTGAAGTTTTTTTGGAGACTGATAATAACCCTGTTCCTGACAAATGAATCCTGGTGATCAGTTACGAAGAAGGGGAGAAAATGTTTGAAAATAAAGCTCTTCTTATGGACGGACGTTTCAGAGGTGTTCGAAACAACTTGTTGATACCTGAAGCACGGAAGACTAGCTTTTTTACCAGAGGAAAGTCAAAATAATTGTGAAATATTTTTTCTCAACCGAGAAATGTCATAACTTGGTTGTCATTTAAAACTGCATTGCTTTACTTCGAAATGATTGCAAATTAAACTATGAAAACAGTGTTATCCGAGACATTTATTTTACAGTTGTAATTTTCATTTCAAGCAATGCCTGTGGAAGACATACAAGAACTGCGATTAGTGGAGCAATACAGGGATGAAGAAGTAGTTCGTTTGTCTTGCCGCACGTGTGCTGTAGAGTCCATCTTCCACCGGACTGCCTTGATGAAGCATGGAGAGTAACAGCGTAGCAAGTGCCCAGTGGCGTAGACTATTTAATCAGTCAATAGATGGAAAATGCTAGTACACAACCTGAAATGTGGAATTGGTGAAGACAGACAGTCGACTAAAATTATTTCGAAATAAATTCACTCTTAGGTTGGCTTCAGTTGCGTTAGATAATACTTCGATACCTAACACTACTGTATCAAAGTTATCTGCGTTCAGAGAATTTATTTCAAAGTGATTTCGGTCAGCTATCTACCGTCATCAATTCGATGCACAGGACCATGAATGCTGTCGAAGTTTGGCATAGCAAACGATACTCAATAAGGCAAAGGTATCTTAACCTACAATTTCTGATCAATACGCTAAAGGAGAATGCAATAAAACCAATACCTGAAATTGAAAAAAAATCTGTTGGTCAGCTTCTTCAGTGAAAGAGGTAAAAGATACATATGTGTTGAAAAAGAGTTAAAAGATATTTTAAGAATACATAATGACTCGGTGGATCTAAGAAGTTTAAAATTTATATCATTCCTACGATAAAATGTGGAGAGGCGTTCTTATTACAAAACGGCACGCAGAGCCTCCCCATTGTCGCGGCTTCCTTTGCACGTCGGAGAACCCGCAGCTAAAATGTATGTGGTCAGAAACACCGCGTTGGCTCACAGGTCGCCGAGTCCACGGCTGCAGAATCCCATGACACCCTTCAAGAGGCGGCGAGGCATCTTGTACAGTAGTTATTTGAGAGTGAATTTTTTCCTCGCTCCTCAAGAGACGTCATCAAACGGATCTTCCTGCTTCTGGAGTGTCTACGCGACTATGAGGGAATCCCGAAACGTTACATCTTATTTTAGTTCTGCTCTCCGTTCCACACCTTCAAGGACCCACTTGTTTTCTGTGGCACTCGAACACTTGTACTTCTCCGATGTCATTTTCGCGAGGGATTTATGTACTGTGCTTATGCTTTATTAAGAAAACACGGGAATTTTTTAAGTGTATAGGGGTGAAACGATTATCTTAATAACCGATAAAACAACTCCAGATATCGAGTATTACGTACCGGCTGACACTTCATTACAAAATGTTTACGGGCTGTCTGTTATCCCAGTCGCTTCCGTTTATGAAATGTACCGAACACATGAGCATTCTTCGATAAACAGTTCTGACATGGGTCTTGACAACACGATCGAATTACAGAGGTTCAAATAGTGAGATGCGACTGCGTGCAACTGCATAGGCAGATTTTCAGTCCCTGCATGTAATTGTAACGGAACTAAGGAGATTATAGCGACACGAACGTCAGCCGGGTAAATAAGTCGTACACTAAGTGGACATCCAGCGGACGCAAGTAAACACTTCCTGTTACACCACGCCACTGCTGCCTCGGTGTAAACACGGGGGACAACAGGAAGTGCTCTACGACCACTAGCTGGACTATGGAGCAAGAAACAGCCGGGGTCCCCGGTGGTCTAGTGGTAAGGGGGTCTGGAACGTTCCAGCGCCTCGGCTGGGGCTATTCGCCCCAGCCGGGCCGGGGTTCAATCCCCGGCCGGCGCTGGAATTTTCAGATTTCCGAACACTAGCCTCCACCTCTGCCTTGGCATGTGGCGCATGCCGGGCACCCCCGTGGGGTCCGTGCTTCGGATCCCACGTGGAGCTCACTCCCACACTACAAACTAAACCTGATTATGCTGGTGCAAGCATTTTAAATTTTAATTCACACACTTTCTTCACCAGACCACATCTACATATATTTTAAGGTACTTAATATATCTCACTGTGGTATCAGTAATATTTGTAGGAAACTATGAAACAAAAACCTTACCAAAAAAATGATTTTTGTTATCCTTCGTGTGCTGAATACTTCTGAGGTAAATACCCAAACATCTGCCATTTTCTTGTAGTTAACAATGAATATTCGAAAAAAGTTTATCATACTGATTCATATATTACATAATGTATTTTACTCATTCTCAGTGCTGAAAAAGCAGTAATTATTTCAAAGTCATAAGAAAATGCAAAATATTGTATCACAAGCCAACAAGGTGTTCTTTTTTGTATCATGATTTACTATGCGATTAATAAATTCTGTATAATAAATCGTTTCGTAACAATTGACAATACCTTTTAAAAATACATTGTTTTCACTTATTGCATTTTCAAAAACTAAAACAGGCCTTTTTTTCTCAAATTATTCTAGTGTCAAAATGAGATGTTTGATTTTACACAGGTCACTAATGACATAAACTGTTTTTTTTTATAAAAACGATATTTCTCGTGGTTTTATGTGAGCTGAATGCTGTATCAAACAGATAACACTTAAAATTAATGAGAGGAATTTCTTGGTGATTTTACTAACACGCCCATATAGTTCATATAATATTTCGATTAATAGTTACATGACTACCTCTCTGCCACTACTTTTTGTAAAAGTATCTTGTAGATCAGAGAAAAAATTGTATTACTACCTCTCCAGGTTAAGTGCAGTTCAATGAAAGAGATTGTAAAGGCCGGACCGAAGATGCAGAATATTACGTTCTCTGCAAGGCATTTGCCATCAGTAATGAGTGAAACTGTAAAATAGAAATAAGGGCTGAAAAACGCCTATTACTGTTGTACTATTATATCACTAACGTTGCACTGCATAAACTTACTTACAGTTCTCGTTGCTGTTCAATATTCTTTAACTCACTATACTGTGCGATTATGTTGTTAACATTTAATGTAACAGTAGTCCTGTTCCGAGCCACATATCCATTTTTAATGCTTAAAAGTGTGGACAAAACTATTAGTAATACTAAATTACGAAGAGGGAATGATGAATGTAACATGCTGCGTACATTAATGTCGCTCGAGATGTAGTTTGCATTATATGTTATCAGAACAGAACTATTTTGTAATGTGTGAAATACACAAAAATACGGTAACAGACAAACCGAGCAGTGATGCCGTAATCTGTTTTGTAATAATAGTGTAAAGGAAGAAATAAACAGCAACTAGACATTTAAGTCACTCAATTTTCGCGGCCATTTTGCTGTTCATCACTTCGCTGCTAGATGTCGCTACTAGTTCCTCACACACTCAGTTGTCTGTAGTGCAGGGCTCCGCCACCAGAAGGCTCTATCAGCACCGGCGAGGACTCACTCTGTCGACGTTTGCTACTTCACTCCTCAACATCTATGCTAACTGACGTGACTGCTAAATTTTCAGACTAAACGAAAAAAATAACACCAACACCAAATAAGGCAAATAGTGATAAGTGCGGATACTATCGAACCATCACTTTCATACGTCCTGGCTGAAAATACTGATCCAAAATATTTACACAGGAATTAGAGGAGACGAGCTAGAGGAAAATCGATTTTGAGAGAACACACTAGCCGCTAGAGATCGGTTGAAGAAATTCAACCCATATTTATAACATCTATAGATGTTACAAAATAACTTCTGACAATTTTGAGCAAAATATACAGTTTGAATTTAAGATGATGCAACCAGCGACAAAATACAGTGAGCGGCATGTTATCTAGAGCTCTGCCAGAAATCAGACAGCAATTTTAAGACTTAAAAGACATAAAGGAAAGCTGGCAGTTGATAGTTGAGAAGAGAGAGTGAGAGAATGAAAGTGAGAGAATGAGAGAGACAGAGAGAGAGAGAGAGAGAGAGAGAGAGAGAGAGAGAGAGAGAGAGAGAGAGAGAGAGAGAGAGAGAGAGAGAGATAATGGGAGGGGGGGGGGGGCGGTTCGGTTCTAGCCCATTCACCCATGTTATTCACTTTGCATACAGAATGTTTCACACGTCGTGCTACACACTTATCGCGTCTGTAGAGGGGACCTACCAGATGAAGTTTTACATAGGAATCGATGTCTGGAAACGTCATCCAGCGACGCTACAGGGTATCGAAGTTACAGGCGCTGGAGTCTGTAAAATATGTGTACACAGAAAGATTCAATGAAGATGTTACCAATTTTCTATGATGATGGAGATGGATAAATGTATAAATTTGAGGTTATGTCCCTATAACGGAAAATTGGAAGAGAAGACATTCCTGTTGCGTGTGACAGTATGTACCAGTAGTGTTGCAGCTAAGATGTAGGGCAGGAAACTTTCAGAGGTGGTAGTATGGACCGAATGTCCAGTACACATGGGCTGTAAAATGCATACCTTAAGAGCTGTGAGGACTTGTTCATCTTCGCTAGCATAAAACATATCTCCACTGTTGAACAAGTGCTCATAGCGCCTCAGGTATGCATTTTGTAGCCCATGTTTACCGGACATTTTTTTCTTACTTTGATCCATACTACCACCTATGAAAGTTAGCAACAACAGTACCAGTACTTGTATTCCGCCGTCAGAGGTATGATAACGATATTCCCTTGTAACTTCCGGAACATGATACATGATCAAATTGATAAATAATCACGGCATCACACTCTACTTACATACATTCGCCGGGGCTGGTGCCTGTATTTTGATGCTCTGTAGCCTCGTTAGATGACGTTTGCATGCATGAGTTACTAGGTAAAATTGCAAGCTCTAGAAATGTTGAACACCTTGTATAAAGAAAGCAACATACGAAACGAACGAGATATTTGGGAAATTAATCGAAGATAAGAAAGAAGAAATAGGAACTGTTTCCAAATCGACCTTTCATTTCGCTGCTGCTGATTTGAAATTTCGTGGCATTTATTCGCTCTGAAGAGGATCGTTCAAATGATGGTCGAAATGTCGTTATTTTAGTTGTTTCACTGTTGTATAATGACATGGCCTAGTACCCAAAATGATTTTCTTAAATTTGTTTGTAGGAATTCTATCGCTTCTCAACGATATTTTCAGAATGATAGTAGTATTTTTTCCTACACCTACCAACTTTAATAGTGCTAGAAATGATGAAAATATTACCTAATACTTTTTGATATGGAGACAGAGACGGTGCTTGGTTTTAATGATAACAATATACAGGAAAATTCAGCCATGTTTCTGCGAAGTTGCATTACGCCGAAATTCTGAAATACATCCGTATATTTCGAATGTCGTGCAACAGCTGTAGGTAGGAGACGGGGTACTGCAGAAGTAAAGCTGTTTAGACGGGACGTGAGTCGTGTTTGGGTAGCTCAGATGGTAGAGCACTCGCCCACGAAAGGCAAAGGTCCCGAGTTCAAGTCTCGGTCCCGCACACAGTTTTAATTTGCCGGGAAATTTCATATCGGCGCACACTCCACTGCAGAGGGATCTAATTCTGGAAAGAACTGTATAGTTAGTGGAGAGATACAGGATGTTGCAAAATTCCCGTTAAAAACTTCTAGGGAACTGAGTGACGATATTCTGAAGAGGAGCCCATGTATGGAAAGGTATATCCGTGCTACAGCCGTATAAATACACCTTCGCTAATGTGGTATGCAACAGGGTTATAATCACTGGAGGGGGGGGGGGGTTACTTACGTCTGATCCTATGCTGTCATTTGACGGCTGTCTCCTCTCTGACCTGGATCGAGTCTCGTTCATGTGACTGTGAGTGTTAGAGCAACATTTCTGAGTACACTTTTGCCGAATACACCGACACGAGTATCCTGTGTGGCCAAAGCGCACAGTACTGGAAGAGCTGCTGGTCGCCTTTATCAAGATCGTTGTCCACAACGTCTGACTCCTCCCCACACGCTTTTCGTTGCCATTGCACAACGTCTTCGACTATGGGTGTCTTCACCGTCAGCAGGTGCGTCTGTGGTGCCCCGTGGAGACGCAGCGCACGCGAATTGGAAAATATATTTATATGGATATTGTGTCTGTTCTTCCGGACATGTGCGAAAGGACGCTACGAATGTAGTGTGTGGACATACAAAGGTGAGAATGTGGGTCTCGCGGGAGGCGTGCGCGAGACAGTCCCTGTAGTCTCACTATCCTCTGTGCCGTCTGTGGCTCAGATGGATAGAGCGACTGCCATCTAAGCAGGAGATCCCTGGTTCAAGTTCCGGTCGGGGCACACATTTTCACCTGTCTTCGTTGATATCTATTAACGCCCGTCAGCAGCTGAAGGAAATAATATCATTGTAATTTCAAATTGGAAAACGCCCTCCTGTAAAACCAGTGTCTCTGAAGACCGATTTTTTTGATTCTTTGGTTATTAAAGAGTGAAACTGTAGAACAATAGATGTACTCGGTCACATCTACACTGAAATGCCAAAGAAACTATTATAATAATACGTATTCAAACACAGAGATATGTAAACAGGCTTAATATGGTGCTGCCGCCGGCAACGCCTATGTAAGACATGTGTCTACCGTAGTTGTTAGATCGGTTACTGCTGCTACAATGGCAGGTTATCAAGATTTAAATGACTTTGAACGTGGTTTTATACTCGGCGCAAGGCCGATGGGACACAGCATCTACGAGGTAGCGATGAAGTGGGGATTTTCCTGTACGACCATTTCACGAGGGCACCCTGAATATCAGCAATCCAGTAAAACAATAAATCTCCAACATCTCTGCGGCCAGAAAAAAAATCATGCAAGAATGGAATCTGAAGAGAATCGTTCAGAGTGGCGAAAGTGCAACCCTTCCGAAAATAACTGAAAATTTCAATGCTTGACCATCAACAAGTATCAGCATGCGAACCATTCATGGAAACATCATCTACATGGGCTTTCAGAGCCGAAGGCCCACTCGTGTACCCTTGCTGACTGCACAGCACAAAGCTTTACGCATCATTTGGGCCCATCGGTACGAACATTGGACTGTTGATGACTCGTAACATAATCCCTGGTTGGACGTGTCTCATTTCAAAATGTATATACAGTATGGACGTGTATGGGTATGAAGACAACATCATGACTCCATGGACCCCGCATGTCAACTGCGGACTGTTCAATCTGGTGGAGGCTCTGTGACGTTGTAGAGCGTGCGCATTCGGAGTGATGTGGGATCCCTGATACGTCTAGATACATCCTGTCTGATCACCTGAATCCATTCGTGTCCATTGTGGATTCCGACGGAAGTGGGTAATTCCAGCAGGACAATGGAGCGGCCCACACAACCACAGTTGCTACAGAGTGGCTGCAGGAACACTCTTCCGAGCCTAAACACTTTCGCTGGCCACCAAACTCCCCAAACATACTGTACGTTTCTAGTAAATTTTATAGCATTAACTAGCATATCTGGAATGCCTTGCAACGTGTTGATCAGAAGAGATCTCTGCTCCCTCTTACTGTTACGGATTTATGGGCAGCTCTGCAGGTTTCATGGTGTCAGTTCCCTGCAGCGCGACTTCAGCCATCAGTAGAGTCCATGCCACGGCGTGTTGAGGCACTTCTGCGTGCTCGCGGGGACCTTAAACGATATTTCTTTGGCTCCTCAATGTAACAAATTACTTATCAAAGTGACAGCGTTACCAACATGTTTTCAAGTGGTTCTAGTATACGGTACGTCTCGGGAGACAGGTTACAATTTAAAATAAGAGTATTATGTACTCAGTCCCCTCTACAAGTTGTAGCAGGTAGTGATGGGAACTTCAGAACATCCTGTACGTTTCCAGCAAACTGTATAGCCGTTGTCGTATTACAATTGGTATCTGCGAATACATTCCATAATTCGTGACAGATCGCGAGGCGCGACTGCAGAAATCCGTAGCGTTTACCCAGGGGGCGTCTCGGCTACGGCAGCTCTGACGGCTAGTTTGAAGGCCACTTTCAACTAGTGTTGCCAGAGGTGTCTCTTTTTAGAGATTCTACGACTCGCCCCACGTAAGCTTTAAAAAGGAAGACCAAATGCTCCAACTTCTGGCCTCTGCTAACATTTCGAAATACACTATCCTATCAGTGAGTGTACAGACACCTGTTAGTGGACATTAATATGCAGTGCGTCCACCCTTTGTCTTTATGGCGGCTTGAACTCTGCTCGGGACACTAAGTGAGGTGCCTACCGACAATTTACGCACCACACACGGATATCGTATCTACGTGTTTGTACACGCAAGGCAATAAATTGCTCAGCAAGATCGCCATATCTCTCATCAATTTTCAACATCTGGAGCACAATGGGCAGGTTCTTTAAAGCAGGTCGCGATTTTGAGGATGTAACGAACCAACTGAACTGAATTTGGTACGATATCCGTCAGAAGGGTATAAACTAACTTTATCAGTGAATGTCAAGCCTAGTAACTGACCGCGGAAAGGCCAGAGGTGGCCCAACACGTTATCGACTTATCAATTTGTGAAGCTCTTTGTCTTGAATTAATCATCCAGTTTTTCTTCAACTCTAATCATTCATTTGACCCTACACGTACAGTCATGCTCAAAACTATCCTAACGCCCGAATTGAATTTCGCCTGATTCACATGCAACCCACATAACGCAACTGTCTAGCAGGTCCCCTTATCGCTCCTTGGTACAGTCGTTTGACTATTGAAAATGGTTCCAACAAATCACCACAAGAAAACACTGTTCTGTATCGCAATAACTCAAGATGTAAAGTAATACCACGATACTACAAATATCACGGAACACCTTACCACAGATAAGACTGCCCTTAAGGCTTGTAGCTCACATTTATTACAATAAATGACATACCTGACATTTTACCACTCTCATTATTACGTCAGATAGGTAATACACGTAGTAAATCCGTCGTATTCATGATTTCCTCTTCAAAGTAACATACCGTACTTATCATTGAACACAAAATGAGATTAAAAATTGAAGTTATTCACGGGCAACCAGTTGAGAATATGTATGAACTTCAAATGACACGACGAACCGTCTCGTTCTGCTTATGGATGCAAACTCAGGTCATGCAGACTAAGCAATGATTTCGTGCCTGACGGATACTAACTGTCACTCCTGATTAGGCATACAGAGAGTGATATACCTCGATTTTAGACAGAGCCAGTTTTCAAATTTCAACTTTAAATTACATATCGCAAGTATTTTTGCCGGACGCGAATTCCTACCCAGCACCTATTTTCACTGTTAACGAACGACGAGAGATGTTGAATCTTGGTTCTTAACAAGTAACTTACTTGAATTGCCGTGAGGTAAGGCTTTGTACTGGGCAGGGATTCTAACGTATATCGGCAGGCAGTAACATCTCTTAGCTTTTGGTTTGGCAGCACTCGACAGCCATTTCTAAGCGCAAGTAATAGAAGAATGGCAGCGCGTTTTTGTTATCAAGTAACGTCTTCATCGATTACTTTAGTTTTAATGTAATCTATGAGTAATTGCTGATGTTTGATATTAACATGAAAAGAATTCTGTAGACAGAGAAAGAACCTCTTCTTGGGAAACTACCTGTATAGTGACCAAAAGGCACGAACTTATATTCAAGTACAGTGTTCCAGCAGCGGCATGAAGAAAATGATAGTAATAATGTCGGTAATAATCCAATTATCCGGTAACTTCACACTTCCCAGTGGATCTTCACGAACTAAGAAAATATCTGAATTTGTGAACATTTCAAAATGGCTTCACATCGAGCCTATGATGCCTACAAGGGTCTTTACATCCTGCTGACATGAGAATAGCATAATCTCCGCGTCAGAAGCTTGTTTCTACTTAAACATTTAATAGACTCGCGTTTTTTCCACCGTGACTACTTTTGTAAGCTCAGCACATCATCCGTTGCAGCTCACTCCTGGGGCTGGGAAATGTGGGCACAGTGGCCTGGTGGAACTATCACAGGAGCAATGCGTTGGTTCAGACATTTACTTTTAAGAAGCACAAACAGATTTACTTTGCGTCTGGTAACCTCAAGAGAAAGACGTTATAATCCAGAATTCGCAATACAAATCACGTTCCATCATTACCAACTGGGCAGAGCCAGGTTACGTTGGGAAATGACATAGCGGAAGTCATCGTAAACAGAAATACAGTCGCCAGTAAACTTACTTACATTAGAAAATTTTATTTTATTTTATGAACCGATAGCCGTTTAAAGGATGGGGCTCTTATTTTACTTGTAATTGATTCAACTAGAGACGTTGAAAAATTTGGTGCTGGACTGTGATTCGAATTCGTTTCTCCTCTTTCGAGGATCTGAATCTCTCGGGACATTATAGTTCAACCATTTCGTCCCTTTTCGCAAGACTGCAACCTTCTCTAGGTCTCCTCCAAAGGTAAGGATGTGGGTCCGAATCCTGATCCAATACAAAAATATTCATAGTTTCAGTTCAAGCCCTATAACGTGCACACCGTCCCGCTAGTGAAAACCAACGTGCGCTTTTAATGTCTATTCATGTGTTGCCAACAATCGCAATAGGTGTCATTATTTCTTGTCAAACACGCACACACCTTACCGTTGGTGAGTAAGCAACTGATATTTAAGCTATATTTGTGGATGCACGGTAGGCGTGTAGTTAGATTGTCACTTAGGTACAAAAGTTTGTATCCTTAGTTTAGATTCAAACACCTAGCAGCTGGTAAGGAAAACCGATACGTAACATTTGATTTTACTTAATTAACAATACGATTACGTGTTGGGTTCGTATCTCCGTCATATAACTTCACATCATGCACTTAATCTTTAAATGCATGCGCACTTTGTTACTTGAGCTTGGAGGTATATCAGACATCTTTCGTGGTTAGTTAACAGGGACGTAATTGTCTTGTTAGGAGTCCAGGTTTATTACAAAAATTGTCGTCTTTTATTTTCAAGTTTAGATTTCATTACTGGTATTGGCAAAAATTTCGGTAATTCATGACTCTTCATGGATAGCCATCAATATGATATGATTAGATTACATTAGATCAATTTTTGTTTCATAGATCATGAATACGATATTTCGTAATGATGTGTAACGTGTAATTTTAATGAAAGATTTCTTTACATACCATGATTCAATTTCTTTACAACAATTTCTTACTCTCTCTCATTCTTTTTGATTCTCTCTCTCTCTCTCTCTCTCTCTCTCTCTCTCTCTCTCTCTCTCTCTCTCTCTATCATACACACACACATTCTTTTTTTCTTTATTTGTTTGTTTTGCTCGACTATCGGCGAGGCATCAAAACGTCTCTGAATGAGCTTCTTAGTTTTTAGTACACTTACGAAATAAATATAAAAACAACTGTGAGAGTTACTGGTATATGATGCTTAGTTTTCAGTCAGTTTGGAGTATTATTAGTAACCACGCTCCAGTCCCTAAACCTAGTTACAGAAATGCGAATCAGACGCATTACGTATTCCAGGCCGTAGCAACCGCGACTTGGAGACACCAGATATGGTCACTTCCCAGCCCGCTGTACGATCACATTGGTTCGTCTTCTTTCTGCTGGTACTGTAACTGAGATTTGACAACAAGGCAACGTATGTTTTGCAACTCTGTGATCGACGAGTTCCTTCCTGGTGCGCACGGAATTTATCCTCAAAGTTCACTTGATTTTACCTGTCATTTCCATTGAATAATCTGATTTATTATCACGTTAGGTGTAACAAAAGATTGTAAATTTACGGTTTTCAGCCCAGGAAAGTCGTTGCACGTGGAAATCGCAACTAATCTCGTCCTTTAAATAGCGGTTTACGAGTGCTAGACATTATCGAACTCGTAAGAGTAAGCTAAGACACGTACTTCTACGCCAGCTCTATGGTAATGCGCTGACCTGAGAAATAGCATCTGTTATGGTTCGCACTTCCAGTCTCGCTGACTGTAACGTTTTTATCCCTTCTGTGAAAGAGCTACAAGCAGTCAGATAAAACATCGATAAGGAAATCGCAAAAAAATACTTTCGGCTCATAGTGCAATGGTGAAAACTTACAATGCTGCACAACAGGTAACTCCTTTTCCCGCAGCTGACAAACAAATTTTGGGTTTCTAGGAATACAAAACTTTACTTATGAAATGCGACATTTGCAATGCACGACGTTTTCAACAAAGAGATGGCGCAATACAGTAGCTCAAGTGGAAAGAAACACTTCCTTTTCAAATTTGTGCATCCTACACTGTTGGCTGTTCTGTGTAGGTGGCAGGCACGTGATTTTATTTCGGTGATTACAAAATAAAGTCGAATTTATGCACTGGGTAGTCGAGGCAGCTAGTTCATTGTGATTCGGTCAACCAAGTAAATGAATTTACTGAACCTGCTGCAAATTACTACAGGAAGCCTGTGTGTCAATTCTCATCCAGAGAGGTGCAACGGCGTTACGATAGAAAAATGAGCCACATACTTATAACATGCTTGTATATCTATGGACTGGGTTCGATTCCAACTTCTGTCAATGATTTTAGATAAGGAGAGACAGATTCCATTCTCTTCTGGCTACACCAAGTGAAGAAGATATAATGACATTGTGGTCTGAAATTAACATGAAAAATGATATTCCTTTACTACAAAGTAGACGTTAGGATGAATCACAATAAAGACTGGAGCGGCGACACGTAGAAACCTTTCTTATACTTGTTATTTATTTCTAGTGACGAAACAAACGTTATGTAGGCTCACAGGACATTTAGTCCATATTTTATATGAGCTTCTGTATGTCGATAAAATCGGTTCTGATCTGGGAATGCAACTTAGACCGTACTTAACGCTGAATTTGATCCCTTCGTGAGAATACAGCACGTCTACAATTTGTTGTTTGTTCAGAACTGCAGATTCCTCAACATCTCCACATACTGCGCGTGAATGGGTTCGAATCCTGGCCCGGCACTATAGATTTCATTATGTATTATCAAGCTCTAGCATGAGAACACCTATCTGCTGGTGGATAATTATTTTAATGTTTAATGTATTTTCATTCGTTGTCAACACTAACGATATGTGACGTTTTTGACACCCAGTGAGACACAGAACTATTTGCGAGATCACTGTAAGTTCAAGATGTTAGTCCGAACTGGACAAAAATTCGGAAGCTGACGTATCTTTGTGTGTAGTCAAAAGCGATATGATGTGTGGAGCTGTATTCCCAGTGAGCACTGAACTCTTCGTCATATTATTTCTAGTTCAAACACGCTCACATGTCGCTCCTGGTGCAACAAACCCATATTTAACGTTCGTTTTCTCTAGAATATAACAGCGATAGATGCCGGGTTGGAGTCTTGGGAAGGAAAAAAATGTATGTTTCGTCTCGTCATTTCAGCTAAAACATCTAGCTACTGCCGAGAAAATTCGAAATGTCACAGTTGATTGTGCGTCGATATCTATCCGATTAAGTTCCGAGTTCGAATCCCTGCCCAATACAAAGCCTTACCTCACGGCAATTCACGTAAGTTACTTGTTAAGAACCAAGATTCAACATCTCTCGTCGTTCGTTACAGGGACAATAAATTCGCGTCCGGCAAAAATACTTGCGATATGTAATTTAAAGTTGGAATTTGCAAACTGGCTCTGTCTAAAATCGAGGTATATCACTCTCTGTATGCCTAATCAGGAGTGACAGTCAGTATCCGTCAGGCACGAAATCATTGCTTAGTCTGCATGACCTGAGTTTGCATCCATATGCAGAACGAGACGGTTCGTCGTGTCATTTGAAGTTCATAAATATTCTCAATTAGCTGCTCGTGAATATCTTTAATTTTTAATCTTATTTTGTGTTAAATAATAAGTACGGTATGTTACTTTGAAGAGTAAATCATGAATACGACGAATTTACCACGTGCATTACCTATCTGACGTAATAATGAGAGTGGTAAAATGTCAGGTATGTCATTTATTGTAATAAATGTGAGCTACAAGCCTTAAGGGCAGTCTTATCTGTGATAAGGTGTTCCGTGATATTTGTAGTATCGTGGTATTACTTTGCATCTTGAGTTATTGCAATACAGAACAGTTTTTTCTCGTGGTGACTTGTTGGAACCACTTTCAATAGTCAAACGACTGTAACAAGGAGCGATAAGGAGACCTGCTAGACAGTTGCGCTATGTGGGTTGCATGTGAATCAGGCGAAATTCAATTCAGGTCGTTCGGATACTATTGGGCATGAATGAACATCACGTGTATCGATTTCCATCGCGCTGGGGTAAGTCCTCCGGGATACGGTTATTCTCCTTAGTGTGTAAATATATTTGGAGCATGTCATTCTAAAACGTTTGAAACGACATAGACGGGAGCGGGTTGTTGTTAGGAGAGCAGAATGTATTAGACTCGCGGATCATGTGGTGTTATTGGCAGAGAGCGAAAGTATGACTGAAATGTTAAAAGAATTGAACAAGAGACGTGAGTAAATTGGAATGAGAAATAATAAGAAAAACGCAAAATGTCCGGTGATAGGTGCAAGAAAAGCAAGAACAACTATAATGTTAGGCAGGAAGATACACAACAATTTAGTGTTTTTAGATAACTGCGACGTGCTATTATGGACGACATTGGAAGTAATAAGGAGGTGAAAATACGTATAGCAATTGCCAACGAGACGTTTCATAACAGGAGGCTTTTATGTGGGTGCGTTGATAGGGGATAAAATAGGCAGGCACAGTGAGAAATGAGGTGGTGTTGATTGGGAGAACAGAGAGAAATTTTAAAGGTAGCAGGATGAGCAAACACAATTGGCATGGACACTGAATGAGAAGAGATTGTTTATTGATGGTATGAAGGAAATGGTGAATGCAAGAAGAAGAAGGAGAAGAAGAAGAAGAAGAAGAAGAAGAAGAAGACGCAGAACATACCAGGTGGTGGACAGCGTAAGAACAGAAAATAGTTGTGAGAAAACAAGAGGGTAACAAATGATGGGACTGCATGGAGAACTACATGTGAAGACCTGCCCTAGGGCAGAACACTCATGGTGGTGGTGTTGATGAAGAGGAGACTTATGTAGGACATTTTGCAAAACGCCCATTTTCTTGTAATCCAAATTTAAACAAAACATAGGCAGCTTATAATTTGTAGTCTATAACCGACCGTGAATTGCGTGACAGATGGAACTTGCCAGTATACCAGTTATTAGGACTTATTCCCACTCCACTGACGTATGGAGCGTGCGAACTGTGGCTGCTTAAAAGCCTCTGTGCGTGCTGTGCTTAGTCTCTTCTGGTCTTCACGCTTCCTACAGTTACAATACGTAGGCGGTTTCAGTATATTCCATTCCTACTTTCATCATGTAACGTCAGTTCTAGAAACTTTCTAATTAGGTCTCCTCGAGATACTTTACTCTTCCACGGGATAGTCTGTGTCTACCATGAACTGTCCGTTAGTCAGTAAGTGGAATAACTGGTTTTCCGACACATGTCGCCATGTAACTGTCGCTCTGTCTCCACGCCAGAGAGACGGAAATTCTGTGTGCCACATTTGAAGATGAGTCTGTAAAGGTTACAAAACTAGTTAATGGAATTACAAATAGTTGAAAAAGTGAGTTTTTGCAGTTTTCCGTATTTACATTCAATGCACTAGACACAGGCTCTAGGCGATCCTTAGGGGACAAGCTTAGTCGGTTGAGAGCGTGATGTGTCCCTCCGAGATTAATTTCACCTGGGCTTTAAGCGACTCACCGGTCAGCATTTACAGAGCTGCCAACTACATCTCACACCGGGAATATGACCAGGATTGGTTTGCATCGCAGCCTACGGAAGAGAACGCAAATCGAACGATCATTCGCAGTCATTCCCTCCATTGACTACCATTCGCCTATATTCAACAGTTAAGGATTCCTCCGGAAATATTCCAAGTAGACTTTCTCTGGATATTTTACGTTTCTTTCCAAGCGCCTGCCTGTTCAATTTGATCAGAAACTGTGTGACATTCTCCAACGGGTCAAAAAACCTGTGACCATTCGTGCCGCCCTTCTCTGTATACATTCAGTATCGCCGGGCAGTTGTATCTGATTAGGATCCAAGAATCTCGAGCATTATTCGGGGATGGGTCGCAAGCGTGATTTGTAAGCAATTTCTTTTGTACACTGATTGTATTTTCCTAGAATTCTACCAACGAATTGCAGCAATCCACCGTATTTCCCTAAGACTGCTACTATGTGACGGTTCCATTTCAAATCTCTAGAAATTTTTACACCTAGGTATTCATGTGGGTTGAGCGATAGCGAATTTGACTCGCTGCACTATACTCGTAGGATAAGGTTATATCGTTTTGTGAACCGAACAATTTTACATTTCGGGAACATTTAAACTAAGTTGTCATGCTTTGCACTACACTGAAATCTTATGAAGGCGTGACTTCTTTCAAACAGAACTTTATTACAGGCAACAGCATCATTTGCGAAAACACTGAAGTTCCAAATAGACCGCGTAACCACGGCCCCCTTCTCCCCTCCAAATTTCTGTCTGAAAACTGGAAGTCCCATTTGTAAAACACCTTCAGAAGTTCGTTCACATTCCGTATCAGTTAATGTGTTAAAAACTTGACCTGAAGAAACATAACCCTTTGCAGTTGAAGACGCTCAGTTGTAAGAGAAGCTAGTTTTTCGAAAACGTCTCAATATTTATGTACTGAACTAGTTGTTGTACAATTCTATAATTTTCAGGTACATTCGGCGACGTTTGTGGATACTGTCTGACAAATGTGTTGCGAATAAAGTGAGTAGTAAAGAAGTAATAAAGTGAAACATCAAGCCTGATGCTGACACCTTACTGCACGAACAGCGAAAATGTAGAAGTGATAAAAGTCTTTTTCCTTTCATCATTATGTCAGGGATGTCAGAGGGGAAAAAAAGTTTCGCCAAGTTTCGAAATTATGTGTGAAGTTTGTTGGAAGTCGCCACGTGCTGCCTTTCACAAATGCTCGGTGAATATAGTCTCGATAATTTGCGCGCCATGAAATTATGCTGCCTTAGACGAGTACGCAGTTTTTAACTTTTAACGCCCGACTTATTGCGTAAACCTATGCCTTTAAATGAAGGACGGAAGGAGGATTGCATTTAATGTGCTATCGATGTCGAGGTCATTAGAGACGGAGCAGGAGTTGGCACTGCGTCAGGGAAGGGTAAAAGAAGTCCGCCGTTCCCTTTCAAAGGAACCATCCCAGCATTTACTTGGAGCGATTCAGGAAAGTTACGGAAAACGTATCAGGATGGCCGGATGCGGATTTAAACGTCATCCTCCCGAATGCGAGTCTAGTGTACTAGTTGACAGCTCGTCGTGTAGAAGCTACCGTTGTTCGTGATGGGATTCCGGGTTCGATTCACGGCTGGGTTGCTTTCTCCGCCCGGGAAGTAGGTGTCTGTGGTGTCATCATTTCATCATCATCCGTGAAGGTGGCGAAACTGGACTGTGTAAAGGTTGGGGCTTTGTACAGGCACTGATAACCGTGCAGTTAAGCGCCCCAAAAACCAATCATCATCATCATCATCATACCATGTAATAACCACTGCGGCAGCTCGTTCGGTATACATTTAAATGAGCAGATTAAGTCAGCATTTGTAGTATTTACATTGACTTCGTTCTTCATAAATGAAAGCAGGAACTATGACAAGACAAAGGAATTGGGATAACGAATGAGAAATACCTGATTGTGCTTCTGTTTGTAGATGACATGATTCACGTTCACGAAATGACCTCCAAAGATCTATATACCACCTGAACGAAATATGCAATGAATACAACTTTAAAATTTCTAGTAACAAAACGAAAATAAGTGCACTCCGAGGAAAATACTCAGTCAGTTTAAAACTAGTTTTTGATAATCCTGCTTTAGAACTGGTCTCTTAATCTTTCATTTAGGCTAAGCTGTAAGATCTGATTTTTACTCTGATACTTAAAATAAATTACACAAATTCTAAGCTGTTTGTGACACTATTATCTGAACATTGGGCAATAAAGTACAAAAAGATTGTCCCGAAATTCTATAACGTGGTCGCGGTTCCTGTATTATGCTATGAAAGCGAAAACATGGTTAAAAAAAAAGCAAAAACAATCACACGGCAGAGATGAGGTTCCTAAGAAATTCGAAGAGCTGCACAACAAGAAATGATTAGGAATGAAGATACTAGAGAAAAATTAAGTATTTTCAACAGAAACTAAAAAATTCAAAAATATCGTGAAGACTGGTGAGAATGCTACGTCCCAGACTTCCCCAAAATATTCTGAACTACAAGCGGAATGGAAGACGTGATATTGAAAGGCCTCGGACGTGGGAGCAATTTCGTTTGAGAGACTATCCCGCGCGGCGACTACTGAAGTACTTATACATTATAGAATTCTTAAGTTATACAACCAAAATAAGTAAGTTTTAATGTAGTTTACGTTCACTGATGCAAAAAAAAATTCTTGCTTTTTAAAGTGGGCTATGTTCTTTCTAAGGGTTCAAACTGTCTCCATGACAAATTTGAACAATATCTGTTAAGCGGTTTGGACTCTAAAACGAAACAGACTGTGTTACAAAGTTGAAAAGCAACTGAGAGAAAGAAGCAGCGTCGGTTTCTGCAGGAGGCGGCCATCATTTTGTAGGACAATGTTCGGGCACGCTCGGTTAAGTCGTGACTGATTTGATCGGTATATAGGGATGGGGAGCGCCGCATCACGCACCACACTCATCTACATCTATATTTATACTCCGCAAGCCACCCAACGGTGTGTGGCGGAGGGCACTTTACGTGCCACTGTCATTACCTCCCTTTCCTGTTCCAGTCGCGTATGGTTCGCGGGAGGAAAGACTATCTGAAAGCCTCTCTCTAATTTTACATTCGTGATCTCCTCGGGAGGTATAAGTAAGGGGAAGCAATATATTCGATACCTCATCCAGAAACGCACCCTCTCGAAATCTGGCGAGCAAGCTACACCGCGATGAAGAGCGGCTCTCTTGCAGAGTCTGGCACTTGAGTTTGTCAAACATCTCCGTAACGCTATCACGGTTACCAAATAACCCTGTGACGAAACGAGCCGCTCTTCTTTGAATCTTCTCTATCTCCTCCGCAAACCCGATCTGGTACGGATCCCACACTGATGAGCAATACTCAAGTATAGGTCGAACGAGTGTTTTGTAAGCCACCTCCTTTGTTGATGAACTACAGTTTCTAAGGACTCTCCCAATGGATCTCAACCTGGTACGCGCCTTACCAACAGTTAATTTTATATGATCATTCCATTTCAAATCGATCCGCACGCATACTCCGAGATATTTTACAGAAGTAACTGCTACCAGTGTTTGATCCGCTATCATATAATCATACAATAAAGGATCCTTCTTTCTATGTATTCGCAATACATTACATTTGTATATGTGAAGGGTCAGTTGCCACTCCCTGCACCAAGGGCCTATCCGCTGCAGATCTTCCGGCATTTCGCTACAATTTTCTAATGCTGCAACTTCTGTGTATGCTACAGAATCATCCGCGAAAAACCGCATGGAATTCCGACACTATCTACTACCTCATATATATATATATATATATATATTGTGAAAAGTAATGGTCCCATAACACTCCCCTGTGGCACGCCAGATATTATTTTAACGTCTGTAGACGTCTCTCCAGTGATAACAACATGCTGTGTTCTGTTTGTTAAAACTCTTCAATCCAGCCACAGAGCTGGTCTGATATTCCGTGGGCTCTTACCTTATTTATCAGGCGACAGTGCGGAACTGTATCGAACGCCTTCCGGAAGTCGAGAAAAATAGCATCTACCTGGGAGCCTGTATCTAATATTTTCTGGGTCTCATGAACAAATAAAGTGAGTTGGGTCTCACACGATGGATGTTTCCGGAATCCATGTTGATTCCTACAGAGTAGATTCTGGGTTTCCAAAAACGACATGATACTCGAGCAAAAAACATGTTCTAAAATTCTACAACAGATCGACGTCAGAGATATAGGTCTATAGTTTTGCGCATCTGCTCTACGACCCTTCTTGAAGACTCGGACTACCTGTGCTCTTTTCCAATCATTTGGAGCCTTCCGTTCCCCTAGAGACTTGCGGTACACGGCTGTTAAAAGGGAGGGCAAGTTCTTTCGCGTACTGTGTAGAATCGAATTGGTACCCCGTCAGGTCCAGTGGACTTTCCTCTGTTGAGTGATTCCAGTTGCTTTTCTACTCCTTGGACACTTATTTCGATGTCAGCCATTTTCTCGTTTGTGCTAGGATTTAGAGAAGGAACTGCAGTGTGGTCTTCCTCTATGAAACATCTTTGGAAAAAGGTGTTTAGTATTTCAGCTTTACGCCTGTCATCCTCTGTTTCAATGCCATCATCACCCCGGAGTGTCTGGACATGCTGTTTCCAACCACTTACTGATTTAAATTGAGACCAGAACTTTCTAGGATATTCTGTCAAGTCGGTACATAGAATTTTACTTTCGAATTCACTGAACGCTTCACGCATAGCCCTCCTTACGCTAACTTTGACATCGTTTAGCTTCTGTTTGTCTGAGAGGTTTTGGCTGCGTTTATACTTGGAGTGAAGCTGTCTTTGCTTTCGCAGTAGTTTCCTAACTTTGTTGTTGAACCACGGTGGGTTTATCCCGTCCCTCACAGTTTTACTCTACACGTACCTGTCTAAAACGCATTTTACGATTGCCTTGAACTTTTTCCAAAAATACTCAACATTGTCAGTGTCAGAACAGAAATTTTCGTTTTGATCTGTTAGGTAGACTGAAATCTGCCTTCTATTACCCTTGCTAAACACGTAAGCCTTCTCCCTCTTTTTATATTCCTATTAACTTCCATATTCAGGGATGTTGCAACAGCCTTATGATCACTAATCCCTATTCTGCACATACAGAGTCGAAAAGTTTGGGTCTGTTTGTTATCAGTAGCTCGGCTGTTGCGTGTAACCTCCACCCATAATAATTCACAGGAACTATCCACTTCTACTTCACTACAGGATAAACTTCTACTAACAGCGACTAACTCTCCACCACCGGTTGCATACAATCTATCCTTTATATCTGTCTGTACCTTTGTAAAAATTTCGGCAGAATTTCTCTCTGGTTTCAGCCAACATTCTGTACCTATAACGATCTCAGCTTCGGTACTTTCTATCAGCGCTTGAAGTTCCGGTACTTTACCAACGCAGCTTCGACAGTTTACCATTACAATACCGATTGCTGCTTGGTCCCCTTATGTCCTGCTTTGCCCCGAACTCGTTGAGGCTGCCGCCCTTTTTGTACTTGCCCAATGCCATCTAACCTAAAAAAACCGCCCAGCTCACGCCACACAACCCCTGCTACCCGTGTAGCCGCTTGTTGCGTGTAGTTGACTCCTAACCTATCCAGCGGAACCCGAAACCCCACCACCCTATGGCTTAAGTCGAGTAATCTGCAGCCCACACGGTCACAGAACAATCTCAGCCTCTGATTCAGACCCTTTACTCAGCTCTTTACCAAAGGCCCGCAGTCAGTCCTGTCGACGATGCTGCAGATGGTGAGCGGTGAGCTCTGCTTTCATCCGGCTAGCGAGACTGGCAGTCTTCACCAAATCAGATAGCCAGGAAGGGTTTCCTCCGATCCATAACGACACACATCATCGGTGTCGACATGAGCGACCACCTGCAAATGGGTGCAACCTGTACCCTTCATAGCATCCGGAAGGACCCTTTCCACATCTGGAATGACTCACCCCGGTATGCACACGGATTGCACATTGGTTTTCTTCCCCTCTCTTGCTGCCATATCCCTAAGGGGCCCCATTACGCGCCTGACGTTGGAGCTCCCAACTACCAGTAAGACCACCCTCTGCGACTGCTCGGATCTTGCAGACTGAGGGGCAACACCTGGAACAGGACAAGCAGCCACGTCAGGCCGAAGATCAGTATCGGCCTGAGACAGCCCCGGACTTGCGCCCTTCTGAGCTCAGCTTGATTCCTGACGTGAAGGTAGCGTTCTCGCTTTCCGCGTCTGGGTTCCCGGGTTCGATTCACGGCGGGGTCAGGGATTTTGTCTGCCTCGTGATGGCTGGGTGTTTTGTGATGTCCTTAGGTTAGTTAGGTTTAAGTAGTTCTAAGTTTTAGGGGACTGATGACCATAGATGTTAAGACCCATAGTGCTCAGAGCCATTTGAACCATTTGTCGAACTTTGGGGTATTCGGTTCGGAGCTGTTATGGAGATACGTCAGACAATAGACCGCTCCATTCGAACTACCTATACAACTGGCGTAGTTAGGGGTATCTTGCTCTTTCGACATTACTGGCGATGGCTTATATACATGAGCTGTTCAAAAAATATCCGACCTTTTTTAATTGTTGAAATCAACAATGGTACCAGGGCGCGCATGGGCTCATGTTTTCAGGCATATTTAGCACACATACCTGATTTTCTCCACTACTTCGGAACACTTGCAAGTCGTACACGTTGGATTTAGTATTCTGAGCAAAATGACGTCTTTACATCACATTTGGCTCCAAGCTTGGCAATTCTCAAGTTGAAACCATCGTGTGTTTGTGGACAAAGTAATGGGTACTGCAGGGCTAAAGGAGTGGTACAACCATTTCAAAGGTAGCCGCTAATCAATGAAGACAGAAGCCAGTTAAGGTACGCCCACAATATCCGCAAATCAGGTCGTTACTGATCCCGCAATATTGCTGGTGAAGCAGAATGGACGAATCACTATCAGAGAAGTTGCAGTCTAATCTAAAAGCCGTAAAGTCAACTAAGTAACTAGGTGTTACAATAACTAACGTCCGCCCGCGGTAGCTGAGTGGTCAGCACGACAGACTGTCAATCCTAAAAGACCGGGTTAGATTCCCGGCTGGGTCGGAGATTTTCTCCGCTCAGGGACTGGGTGTTGTGTTGTACTAATCATCATTTCATCCCCATCGATGCGCAAGTCGCCGAAGTGGCGTCAAATCGAAAGACTTGCACCAGGCGAACGATCTACCCGATGGGAGGCCCTCGTCACACGCCATTATTATTATACAATAACGAACAACTTAAATTGGAAAGAACACATAGAAAATGTTGCGGTTAAGGCTAACCAAAGACTGCGTTTTATTGGCACAACACTTAGAAAACGTAACAGACCTACAAAGGACACTGCCTACACTACGCTTGTCCGTCCTCTTTTAGAATACTGCTGGGAAATGTGGGATCCTTAAAAGATCGGACTGACGGAGTAGATCGAAAAAGTCCAAAGAAAGGCAGCACGTCCTCCTATTATCGCGAAATATGAGAGAGTGTGTCACACAAATGATACAGGATTTTGGCTGGACATCATTAAAACAAAAGCGTTTTTCTTTGCGACGGAATCTTCTCACGAAATTCCAATCACCAACTTTTTCCTCCGAATGCGAAAATATTTTGTTGACACCGACCTACGTAGGGAGAAACGACCACAACGATAAAATAAGGGAAGTCAGAGCTCGTATGGAAAGACACAGGTGATCATTCTTTCCGGGTGCTATGCGAGATTGGAATAATAGAGACTTGTGAAGGTGGTTCGATGAACAACCTGCCAGGCACTTAAATGTGATTTGCAGAGTATCCATGTAGATGCAAGTATAGGTGGTCACATTTTTACTATCCCCTGTATGTGCATATCGCTTCACACGACCTTTGTTACCTCAATGTCGATATCGGCATCATTTTCGAAATATGTGAGCTTTCTTATATTATCTGTAATGTTAATATACAACATGAACAGTAAGGCTCCCAACACGCTTCCCTCTGGCACAAGTGGTTACTTTTACACGTATAGATGAACTCTCCATTTAGGATGAGATGATGTGTCCTCCCTACAAAAATATTTTATTGGCCGTACTTTATACGGTGCAGGCAAATGGTCAACTACAATTGCTGTTTACTGTGAGGTAACCTCTAGCGTATCAGAAGCAGTTTAGGAACATTTTTTCAAATGAGTATACGCACTCGTATTTCGGCAGGTGCACAGTTTTGCCATTTCAATTTTTGCACGTTTCACAGATACCTTTTCGAAAATTTCGAGCAAAACAAATCGAAATCTTTATTACATCATGAAACAATGAAGAAGCAAATGCGGGTTTGTTCGCAAGCCCGAAGCAACATCTGGTACAAGAATCATGGATTTTAATAAAGTAGCTGTCGATAGGTTTTTTTCGTTGCTTACAGATGTAACTGACAATCACAAACTAATGACTTCTCAAATAACTAATTGTGATGGAACAGGCGTCTCGGTTAATGCTAAAAACTAATCGAACATCGCAGCTTGCAAAGGGAACCGTCCAGTGCGATCGTTAACATCTGCAGAAAGGGGCGAAACTGCAACCAGCCTCATTAGTACGTCAGCAAGCGGAGCTGACATTCCTCCTACGATTATTTTTCCACGAAAGAAGAAGCAGAAAGAATTTGAGTTAGGACAGGCAGCAGGAGGTTGCGCTGAGGTCCACAGCACAGCATGTATGGCCACAGAGTCCTTCTTTGTATGGTTTCCACAATTAGTGGTATTTTCTAAGGCATCAAAGCAGGTCCCAGTTCTCCTTATATCAGATGGCCACTCAGCACATACCACGAACATTGACGTTATGGACTACGCGAGGGAGAGTGGCGTTTCTTTACCACCACATTGCTCTCACAGACTTCAGCCGCTTGATGTTTGTTTTATAAATCCTCGTTATAGTGATCAGCTTCGAAAATGGCTACGGAACCATGCAGCGAAAGTCGTAACTATCTTTGAAATTTCAACGCTTTTTGGTTCAGCTTTCGTCTAAAGCGCAACAATGAAAACCGCTATTAAAGGTTTCGAAGCTACTGCAATATGGCCCACGGACCCATCCATATTCACGACGCACACTTCCTCCCGGCACACACAACTGACAGCGGACGTGATAGGCCGTCAGATGAAGGGCTTATTATATCTGAACAATTGGAATTGCCTCCAACTAGCACACCAGCTGAAAAAGACGACTCAAACGGGCTGGATAATCAAGGGGACGAGGTTTCAGCGAATTGTTACAATGAACTGCCGCCTAAGAATAACAAAGTTATTGGGGCTAATTGTTCTAATCTTGGGTGCTCTTGGATGACAACTGACAACACAACCTCCTCATTTCATATTTCACCTGAGATTCTGATTTTCTTGTCAAAAGTTAACGAAAGCAAGAAAAGAGCGAGACTGAAAAGGGGGAACAACGTTGTTTTAACTGATTCGCCGTACAAAAAAAGAGTTAAAAGTCATTAATGGGAGAAATAGAAAAAAGAACATTGACAAAGAAGAAAGAGCAAACAGAAAACTTTCTGCGAAAGAGAATAAAATTAAGAACTCAAAAAAGAGAGAAAGATTCTGAAGGTAAATGGAAAAAAGGAGAGAGAATACAATACTAACGAGAGTGATTATGAGGAAAGTTCTGACTGTCAATGTGTATATTGTGGTGGGTTATATTCAAAATCAGTTGGAAGTTGGGTCGCTTGTTCCACCTGCAAAAAACTGACACACGATTCTTGTGCAGGAATAGATAGCGAAGATGATGAGTGTCTCCCCGTGTGTGAATTTTGTAAACAGCCTCAAGAAAAGGATACGATTCATGAAAACTGTAGTTTGACATTAATACTCACTTTAAACTAAAAAAAATAACGAGCAAGCCAATATTTTCTGCATTTCGGATAATTTTATACGTTTTTGTAATCACTTGTATTTACCACCCCATTGTGACGCGTGCAAATGTTATAAATTTCTGTTTTTGAGTGAGAAAATATTGTTGTTTTATTTTATGGCAATGTTCTTGTATTTTTGTGATTAATACATCATAATGTGTTCATATAAAAATTTGTAACTCTCTTATTTATCAATTTTGTACATTTAATCAAAGTTTTCAACTGTGTACCCCATTATACCTTGGATTCCCCAACATGTCGGATAAGAAAGATAAAAATACAATCACTACTCGTTTCTTCAACGACAATTTAAGCTGTGTTCTGTGGTTCCTCCCAGAGTTCATCACGATATATTCCGAAAAAAATCATAGTTAACGAACATTATAAATTGCTCTAGAAACGAAGGCAATCGCAGTTAACATTTAATAAGGCCACTGGTATCCTTCGAAATGCAACTAATCAAAGTAATGCAGAACGTCGTGGGTCACAGCGGATGGGTGGAATCGAAATATGACATTTACCCACGATCGCTTCTTTTTGTCAATTTGTGCCATTAATTTCTCTGCTCCCTAATCTGATTTCGTATCTCCCCATCAGCTATTCGATCAAAACTTTTTTAGCATTCTTCTACACCACCACATTTCGGAAGTTTCTAGTCGTCTCCTGTTTGGGGAACCAGGCATGTTAACTACTGATTCGCAATATATTTATTCCGAAAGGCAAAAGGAACCCCGAAAACAATGAAAATAATTTTGTTTATTGGTGATTGTACCAGTTTTATTTACACTTAGTGTGAATATGAAAGTATTTTAGTCCAAATCCGTATTTGAAGGTTCTAAATGTTGGTTTAAATGGCAGCTTGCTATGTAAGACATGCCCACTTGTTTCTCTGTGCCATCTCTTCTTTGAGATGATAAGCCTAGGGACATTTTACCCGTAGCTTTGAGCTTTCACCTATTGAATACAATTTTTCTTGTCTCGTAGTCAGTTGTTTGCTAGAGTAATAACGTTTCTGAACAAAACAAATGCCAAGATCTACCCACAAAGTTTTCGAAAGAAGTTCTAGAAGACTTGCAAGAAATAAAAAAGTAAATATCATGAAACAAATGTTATGTTTATGTACAGCATGCGTACTATTGGAAAGTGAAAGAAACTATGAATTTAAATGAGTGCATGTACGACGGTAAGTGCAATACAACTTTAAATTTTCCGTAACTTTTCTAACTAAATGTACCTTTCCTCTCAAACCATTTATCCCAGAACCATGGAATTCTAACGACCAGTTTTCTTACTCGAGGGCATGAAGAGTCGAGGGATATGAAAGGGAAGCAGTGGTTGGGAAGAGAGTGAGACAGGGTTGTAGCCTATCCCCGATGTTATTCAATCTGTTTGCTGAGCAAGCAGTAAAGGAAACAAAAGAAAACTACGGAGTAGGAATTAAAAACCATGGAGAAATTGTATTATAATGAACACTATGGTCTTTTAATTTTTGAAATTTGCCCGCAAAACCTGTCTTTCAAAATTTTTCTAAAAATTTCACTATTAATATATTATTCATGAAAAATTGTCAGCTTGTTGGAAAATAGTGGAAATGCATGTAAGAAATGTTTTGTGTTTTACCGTTAATATAACACAACTTAGGATAAGGGTCATATAAATAGATCAGTTAACTGGTGGAGATGGAAGATACGTTCTCCCCGTGAATATTGTGTTTAAAAACAAATGAATATTTTCAAATCAACAACTCATTTCATGAAGTCATAACTAGAAGTGAATAATCTCCACAAAAATTGGTAAGTTAATTACTTTGGTGCAAAAAAGTCTCCATCATTAAGGAGAACGATGTTTTCAATAACTTGCCGGCAGCCATAAAAAGCTTTACTACTGACAGATTTCAGTTTACGAGGAGCCTAAAGGATCTCTTGCTAACCATCTCTTCCGACACCATTAATGAATTGAATTACTTAGTAGAACAAGCGCGCGCGCGCGCGATTGAGTGTGTGTGTGTGTGTGTGTGTGTGTGTGTGTGTGTGTGTGTGTGTGTGTGTGTGTGTGAGAGAGAGAGAGAGAGAGAGAGAGAGAGAGAGAGAGAGAGAGAGAGAGAGAGAGAGAGAGAGAGAGAGAGAGAGAGAGAGAGAGAGGGGGGGGGTCAAATAATACGTGTACTATCAGAAGTGTGACCAAATTTTCATTCCTCGTTCATGATCAGTCCATTTGCGGTCTGTGGATAATAAATTAGCATATTATTTTCCCATTGAGTATCTCCCCATTATGGATCAATTTCAATGGAAAGTACATATAATCTAACCCTCTTGTCTGCCCCACTTCTGTTGAAGGTTACACATGAGACAAATACCTTGTTGTTGTTGTTGTTGTTGTTGTTGTTGTCTTCAGTCCACAAACTGGTTTGATGTAGCTCTCCATGCTACTGTATCGTGTGGAAGCTTCATCTCCCAGTACCAACTGCAACCTACATCCTTGTGAATCTGCTTAGTGTATTCATCTCCTGGTCTCCCTCCTCGATTTTTACCCTTCACGTTGCCCTCCAATATTAAATTGGTGATTCCTTAATGTCTCAGAACGTGTCCTACCATCCGACCCCATCTTCTAGTCAAGTTGTGCCACAAAGTTCTCTTCTCCAGTATCCTATTCAATACCTCCACATTAGTTATGTGATCTACCCATCTAATCTTCAGCATTCTTCTGTAGCACCACATTTCGAAAGCTTCTATTCTCTTCTTGTTCAAACTATTTATTGTCCATTATTCACTTCCATACGTGGCTACACTCCATACAAATACTCGGAGAAAAGACTTCCTGATACCTAAAGCTATACTCGATGTTAACAAATTTTTCTTCTTTAGAAACACTTTTCTTACCATTGACAGTCGACATTTTAAATCACTCCTAATGCGTACTCCCAGATAATTTATGGAATTAACTGCTTCCAGTTGCTGACCTGCTATTTTGTAGCTAAATGATAAGGGACCTATCGTTCTATGTATTCGCATCACATTACACTTGTCTACATTGAGATTCAATTGCCATTCCGTGCACCATGCGTAAATTCGCTGCAGATCCTCCTGCATATCAGTACAATTTTCCATTATTGCAACCTCTCGATACACCACAGCATCATCTGCAAAAAGCCTCAGAGACTTTCCGATGTCACTCACCAGGTCATTTATGAATATTGTGAATAGCAACGGCCCTATGACACTCCCGTGCGGCACACCTGAAATCACTCTTACTTCGGAAGACTTCTCTCCATTGAGAATGACATGCTGCGTTCTGTTATCTAGGAACTCCTCGATCCAAGCACACAACTGATCTGATAGTCCGTATGCTCCTACTTTGTTAATTAAACGACTGTGGGGTACTGTGTCAAACGCCTTGCGGAAGTCAAGAAAGACGGCATCTACCTGTGAACCCGTGTCTAAGACCCTCTGAGTCTCGTGGACGAATAGCGCGAGCTGGGTTTCACACGGCCGTCTTTTTCGAAACCCATGCTGATTCCTACAGAGTAGATTTCTAGTCTCCAGAAAAGTCATTATACTCGAACATAATACGTGTTCAAAATTCTACAACTAATCGACGTTAGAGATATAGGTCTATAGTTCTGCACATCTGTTCGACGTCCCTTATTGAAAACGGGGATGACCTGTGCCCTTTTCCAATCCTTTGGAACGCTTCGCTATTCTAGAGACCTACGGTACACCGCTGCAAGAAGGGGGGCAAGTTCCTTCGCGTACACTGTGTAAAACCGAACTGGTATCCCATCAGGACCAGCGGCCTTTCCTCTTTTGAGCGGTTTTAATTGTTTCTCTATTCCTCTGTCGTCTATTTCGATATCTACCATTTTGTCAACTATGCGACTTCAAGAGAAGGAAGCACAGTGCAGTCTTCCTCTGTGAAACAGCTTTGGAAGAAGACATTTAGTATTTGGCCTTTAGTCTGTCATCCTCTGTTTCTGTACCATTTTGGCCACAGAGTGTCTGGACATTTTGTTTTGATCCACCTACCGCTTTGACATAGGACCAAAATTTCTTACGATTTTTTGCCAATTCAGTACATAGAACTTTACTTTCGAATTCACTGAAAGCCTCTCGCATAGCCCTCCTCACACTACATTTCGCTTCGCGTAATTTTTGTTTGTCTGCAAGGCTTTGGCTATGTTTATGTTTGCTGTGAAGTTCCCTTTGCTTCCGCAGCAGTTTTCTAACTCGGTTGTTGTACCACGGTGGCTCTTTTCCATTTCTTACGATCTTGCTTGGCACATACTCATCTAACGCATATTGTACGATGGTTTTGAACTTTGTCCACTGATCCTCAACACTATCTGTACTTGAGACAAAACTATTGTGTTGAGCCGTCAGGTACTCTGTAATCTGCTTTTTGTCACTTTTGCTAAACAGAAAAATCTTATTACCTTTTTTAATATTTCTATTTACGGCTGAAATCGTCGTTGCAGTAACCGCTTTATGATCGCTGATTCCCTGTTCTGCATTAACTGATTCAAATAGTTCGGGTCTGTTTGTCACCAGAACGTCTAATATATTATCGCCACGAGTCGGTTCTCTGTTTAACTGCTCAAGGTAGTTTTCAGATAAAGCACTTAAAAATATTTCACTAGATTCTTTGTCCCTGCCACCCGTTATGAACGTTTGAGTCTCCCAGTCTATATCCAGCAAATTAAAATCTCCACCCAGAACTATAACATGGTGGGGAAATCTACTCGAAATATTTTCCAAATTATTCTTCTGGTGCTGAGCCACAACAGCTGCTGAGCCTGGGGGCCTATAGAGACATCCAATTACCATGTCTGAGCCTGCTTTAACCGTGACCTTCACCCAAATCATTTCACAATTAGAATCTCCGTCAATTTCCTTCGATACTATTGCACTTCTTATCGCTATAAACACGCCTCCCCCTTTACTGTCCAGCCTTTCTCTGCGATATACATTCTAATCGGAGTTTAGGATTTCATTACTGTTTACATGTGGTTTCAGCCAACTTTCTGTCCCTAGTACTATATGGGCGTTGTGACCGTTTATTAATGAGAGCAGTTCTGGGACCTTTCTATAGACGCTCCTGCAGTTTACTATTAGCACATTAATATTGTTATTCCCTGTCGCATTTTGCCTACTCCTGCCTTGCCGCGTCTCAGGAGGCGTCTTGTCGGGCCTAGGGAGGGAATTATCTAACCTAATAAAAAGCCCATGTGCACTCCACACGTACTCCGCTACCCTCGTAGCCGCTTCCGGCGTGTAGTGCACGGCTGACCTATTCAGGGGGACCATACATTTCTCCACCCCATTGCGGAGGTCGAGAAATTTGCACCCCAGCTCTCCGAAGAATCGTCTGAGCCTCTGGTTTAAGCCTTCCACTCGGATCCAAACCAGAGGACCGCGATCGGTTCTGGGAACGATACTACAAATAGTTAGCTCTGATTCCACCCCGCGAGCGAGGCTTTCCGCCTTCACCAACTCCGCCAACCGCCTGTACGAACTGAGGATGACCTCTGAACCCAGACGGCAGGAGTCATTGGTGCCGACATCAGCAACAATTTGCAGTCGGGTGCACCCAGTGCTCTCTATCGCCGCCGGTAGGGCCCCCTCCACATCTCGGATGAGACCCCCGGCAAGCACACAGAGTGAACACTGGCCTTCTTCCCCGACCTTTCCGCTATTTCCCTAAGGGGCTCCATCACCAGCCTAACGTTGGAGCTCCCAATAACTAATAAACCCCTCCCCCCGTGTGCCTGCTCGGACCTTGCTGAAGGAGCAGCCACATGTCCATTCACAGGCAGAGCGGGCGATGCCACACGGCCAGCCTCCACATTGACCCTCCGCCTCGTGCGCCGCGAACGCCGCTGAACCCGCCACTCCCCTTGGGGAGAGGGTGGCCAGCCGCGCCCGATACCCGCGAAGATGTCTCGACAGCAGGGACAGTGGGTGAAGCATCTAACACCTGGGGTGCACCATGCGACGCACTAGACTCCCCACTGCCGCTACACTCCGAGGCAGCAAAAGCAAAAACACACGGAAGAAGAAGTGACAAGTAAGAAAAATACAGTTAATACTTAAATTAAGGTAGCTCGCTGCACAGCAGACGTGAAGCAGACGGCGGTTAGGGCGACACATGAACTTACAACATAAAAGTAATAACAGATAAAAATACATGTTCATGAACCTGAGAGAAAATCAGTCCATAAGTTTAAGCAAACGCTATCAGCAGTACAATGAGAATCAGCTTAATTTTTCAATTAACTCCTCGACAGAATAGAAGGAGTGACCCATGAGGAAACACTCCAGTTTCGATTTGAAAGCGCGTGGATTACTGCTAAGATTTTTGAATTCGAGTGGCAGCTTATTGAAAATGGATGCAGCAGTATACTGCACACATTTTTGCACAAGAGTTAAGGAAGTCCGATCCAAATGGAGGTTTGATTTCTCCCGAGTATTAACCGAGTGAAAGCTGCTTATTGTTGGAAATAAACTAATATTGGTAACAAGAAACGACAATAAGGAATATACATATTGAGAGGCCAATGTCAAAATACCCAGACTCCCTGAACAGAGGTCGACAAGAGGTTCGTGAACTCACACCACTTTTTGCCCGAACCTCTCGTTTCTGAGCCAAAAATATCCTTCTAGAATGGGAAGAGTTACCCAAAAACATAATACCATACGACATAAGTGAATGGAAATAAGCAAAGTAGACTAATTTACTTGGCGAAGTATCACTCACTTTCGGTACCGTTCGAATAGTGAAAATGGCAGTATTAAGTCTTTGAACAAGATCCTGAACGTGGGCTTTCCACAACACCTTACTATTTATTTGAACACCTAGGAATTTGAACCGTTCAGTTTCACTAATCATATGCCTATGCTGTGATATTAAAACGTCAGGTTTTGTTGAATTGTGTGTTAGAAACTGTAAAAACTGAATCTTACTGTGATTTAACGTTAGTTTATTTTCTACAAGCCATGGACTGAGGTCATGTACTGCACTACTTGAAACGGAGTCAATGTTGCACACAACATCCTTTACTACCAAGCTAGTGTCATCAGCAAACAAAAATATTTTAGAGTTACCCGTAATACTTGAGGGCATATCATTTATATAAATAAGGAACTATAGCGGCCCCAACACTGATCCCTGAGGAACCCCCTCCCCCTTGATAGTACACTACTCAGATCCCCCATCACACTGTATTACGTTCCCCCATTCCTGTAGATCGTTCCCTAATGCTCTTCCTGAAACACTGTACAACTTCTGATTCTGTCAGTTCTTTCAGGTCCCATCTCCTTAAATTCCCACCTTTTTCCAGTTTCTTCAGTTTTAATCTACAGTTCATAATCAATATATTGTGATCAGAGTTCACATTTGCCCCTGGAGATGTCATACAATTTAAAATATGGTTCCTAAATCTCTGTCTTACCATTATATAATCTATATGAAATATTGCAGTATCTCCAGGTCTCTTCCACGTATACAACCTTCTTTCATGATTTTTGAACCAAGTGTTAGTTATGATTAAGTTATGCTCTGGGCAAAAGCCTACCAGGCGGCTTCCTCTTTAATTTTTTACCCCCATTCCATATTCACCTACTACGTCTCCTTTTCTTCCATTTCCTACTGTCGAATTCCAGTCACCCATTAATATTAAATTTTCATCTCCCATCACTATCTGAATGATTTCTTTTATCTCATCACACATTCCATCAATTTCTTCATCATCTGAGGACTACTTTTAAGACTTTGGTAGGCGTGGGATTCGTGGCTATCTTGGCCACAACAATGCGTTCACTATGCTGTATGTAGTAGCTTACCCGCATTCCTATTTTTATTAATTATTAGACCTACTCATGCATTAGCTTCATATTAGCCTACCTAATACTTAAATCTATATCCGATGTTAACAATGACGCCGGTGGATGGACTATCACGAAATTACTGACCGTCGAGAATGTCACAAATATAATCGACAAGCTAATGGGCCCTTCACAGGAAAAGGTTTTTTGCCAGAAAACGGGGAAAACTGAAACCCAGCAAATGAGTAAAAAAGTGTATATTCACTAACAAAAAAAATAGTGTACGCACACAACTTACACAACAATAGTCTGGGATTACTCTATTACGTAATACAGTTTTTGTGATTGTATCTTGCAGCTTTAGTTATTTTTAATTAAAAGAGGCTTTAAAAGGACAGAAAGAACGTGTTGGACTACGCTACAGATCGTTCTGTTAGCACAGTCTTTACTTTGTAATCACTTTCGTTGACTTCGGCAACTCTCAACAGAAATCTCCAACCTAACCGAGACAATGTGCTACGATACAGCCGAGATCATGACAAGAGAATGGGCTACATCACACTCGAAGTAAATGTATATAGGTAAGGATCCCCATGACCTGTATACGTCTGTTATAAAAAATCTCCAAGCCACTCTCCTCAAATAGACCGCAATCTTCTCTTGACCTTCAACTGTTACTATTTCAGAATTGAAAACCAGATTCAAAGAAAATTTGGCTACAAGGCACAAAACTAGAAAAATAAAAATAATAAAAGTGAGAACGTGAAACATGTTAGCAATAACCATAAACAGGAGATTTTACAGAAAATAAAATTGAGAATGGAAATTATTAATATTATCGACCGTTTAGGAACTCTAGGCTACGAAAGGGATGAAAACACATATCGAATAAGTGGTGGAAGAGTTAGTGTGTTTTAAGATTAAATCCAAACAAGAATTAGAGAAAAACATATCGACGCAAGGCCTCTATTACGAAAAATTGCTAAATCTCGAGACAAATTGTGTCCTTCTGTATTTGATGAAATGTTTCGGCCCCTAGTACGGATGAAACAGTATCTGCAATATCAACAGGAACTTCGGATATGTGTTTCATATTTCATCCAAGCCTGCAGTCTATAAATATTTAAACAAAATACTATAACAAAATACCACTACAGGGGAATTACTTACGGAGTAGTTCTTGGTAAAGAAACACAGGACACAATTACGTATGTGGGCTTAATACGAACTACAACTGTGTTTATAAATCGCTATAGTTGCCTTGGACTAACGACGAGCGAATATCAATATAACCTGTACGCTTTTCAAAGCTGTTATCCATGAAAAAGCTAAACCACGTATCGCGAACAAAATACTATTTAACACCGAAACAATGATATTAGCTGACAATGGGCACAGACTTTAGTCAATGGGCACTGTTGAAAATTTGTGCCAGACCAGGATTAGCACCCGAGTCCCCTGGTTACTAGGGAGAGGCAATGATCACTGTGTCCGAATTACACAGTGGTCAACAGAATATCACGAACTGCCCGAGCATGCCGTTCTTTAGATCCAAATTCTCAATTTCTCCATAGACTGCTAATGCACTGCTCCTTGAACATAATCCTCCTCCCCTTAATTATACAGTACATGGCGAAAAAAACAGACACCGAATATATGCAAACTTGGCCTTACGAACATTGCAGACGTCGTCTATGTAACACACGTCAAACTTCAAAGAATTTACCAATTCGTTGCATTGTTTACTATAGACCACAAATCAAGTAACGTAAAAAAAGCACTGCGTCTATTGAGATCATGATTCAGAGTTTAAAAAAAACTAATAAGTCGCCTACATATTACAGTTGCTGCCAAAAGAGGAGAACCATTATTTTCCCACAAAAGGAAATATAGTTAAAATGACGCTTCTATTTCGGTTAGTTTATGCGGTTACTAAAATTTGCCGTGAAAGTTACATAGTGGACTCTACCCTCCCCCCACCAGAAACGTAGTTATCGTGGCTGTTGTGAGACTTTTGTACACAGTTAGAGAAAGTGTGTTAAATGTGGCGCGGACGGAAACACTAGGCTACGCTACAGGGCAATCTGCTCGCACAACGTTTAGTCGGCATTCATAATGGTTAGCGTAAACAACTCTCAATCAAATTACCACCTTCCAACCTAACTTAGATCTCGGGCTACACTACCAATCGGCCTGTCATCACAACCAAATATTCATTGAGCGGGGGTGGGGGGATTTCCTGTATCTCTAGGAAAAACTGTCAGTTTTGTCAGACTCAACAGCAAGATTTACCAATGGTAAACACTTTTTAGACGGCTCGTAATTTTAGAATAGTCCTCTTCGTCTTACTTGGCATAAATTGTTCGCTGGCGTCCCAGCAGCTAGCTCCCTCAGTGTCTGCTTCTGCCATCGCACCACGCCAGTCTGCTGTTGTCCTAGCAGACCGAACGCACCGCACATCCGACACCTTCGGAACCACTCACTGGCCAGTTAGCAACTGACCGGAACACTGTTTACATCGTGAAAGGAAAACTATGCAAAGATGTACATTTAAATGGCACGACTGAGTAGCACACACACAGTAATATCTGAGGAATGTCCTTCGACACGCGCAGAACGAAAGTCTTCTCGCGAACGTACAGCGTCTCTGAAAAAAAATCTAGTGACTATATTCCGGCGTTACGGCCAGGTTCTCATACAAATGAGCAAAAAAGGGTAAATTTGAAAATTTTTTTGAGACAATGAAAATACATTCGAACGATCTGTTTGGGAATTACGAGTGACAATACTATGAGCTTAATTTTAGATTTTCAATAAAAAATGGCGCCCGTAATTATGATTTGATCAAGGGCTTGCGAGACTGGAGTACGCAGAGTGCGTGCAGTGTGGCACCTCAGATGTTACCTGAATTCAAAAATGGGTAACATCAGTTGATACTACATTATTTCTCTGAACTTGAAAATGGATAACATCAGTCGATTATACATAAAATTAATGGGAGCGCATACCTAACCGCAATGAAACAACCTTAAATTTAACGATACAGTGCTAATTCGAACTTTGAGTTCGATTTTGAGGGGTTTGTTTCACTCCTTATGCCTACACAAAAATTAGTTAATATTAACAAATGTCATATTATAGCTATAAGTTCCTAAGAAAAGTGTTTACTTTTAGGGGTCAGAGGTAGAAGTTAAGAGATCGAACCACTTTTAATTTATGCTGCATGCCGTTCAGAGAAAATCGTTACTCGAAAAAAAAAAAGTGTTCAAAGTTTAGGGAAAACATTTAGTTATATTATTACTTCGATTTGTATGAACTGAGTGTTACACATATATTCTTAATGTCGCTGAAAACGAATCTGAAGTCAGATTTTCAATATTCAAAACAGCTAATCCAATACGGAGGGCAAACGATTATGTTTTGACCAATTTTTACCAAAAATGTATTTTCGTTATTTACGTTTAGTCTGCAATTCAAGGAGTATTTATCAGCCCTTCCTCTACCTCTGATTGTTCCTAGACAGCAACTTCCTGTTCTTCTTGGCAGGAAAAGCCGATCTGTCTAAGCTGGATATGCAGCACTCGGCAGCCTGCACTTGATATTCGTCCGTATTTTCGGTGAGTATGTTTGCATGCATTCTGCAGTATGAATCCTTTTGAGCACGTGCGACACGGGACGAGTTATCATCTACATCTATATGGATACCCTGCAAAACACATTTAAGTGCCTGGCAAAGGGTTCATCGAATCACCTACACAACTGATAATTAATTGAAACCCTCAGCTGCCGACAGGTGTTGTTGATATACTTCGATGGGGACAGCTGAAAAGTGTGCCGCTACTGGGACTCGAACCCAGGATCTCCTGCTTACAAGGCAGACGCTCAATCCATCTGAGCTATCGAGGGCACAAATGAACAGCAGGACTGCAGGAATTTATCCCTCGCACGCTTCCCGTGAGACTCACACCCCGAACCGCCCACAATCCGATTACGTAATGTACTTAACAGGTATTTGTCCATCCACTCATTACTGGCTCACACTAAGGTGACGATTCCCGTAAGAGTTCCGGTAGCCTGTGCGCATTCGCACAGACGAAGGTCAATGGCTGGGTGACGTTTAACCATAGATATGAAGATAGTAACTGTTCTAGAAAGAACAGGCGCCACTGACGACCGTGCAGCTCTTCTAGAATACATGATAGACCGGCCGATGTGGCCGAGCGGTTGTAGGCACTTCAGTCGGGAGCCACGCGACCGCTACGGTCGCAGGTTCAAATCCTGCCTCGAGCATGGATGTGTGTGATGTCCTTAATTTAGTTACGTTTAAGTCGTTCTAAGTTCTAGGAAACTGATGACCTCAGATGTTAAGTCCCAAAGTGCTCAGAGCCATTTGAACCATCAGTCCGTATGTTTGCACACTACTTACAGTAACTTATGCTAAGGACAACACACACACAACCATGCCCGAGGGAGGACTCGAACCTCCAACGGGGGGAGCCGCGCGAACCGTGACAAGGCGTTGGACACATGGCGGGTACCCCGCGCGGCTCATGGCAGCCGTGACACTGCTTCAAACAATGGACTGTAGAAACTTTTGTAAAGCACGGATTAAAAAAAAAAAAACCTTTCCGTTCCAGGAGTCTAGACAAGTACACCTTTAAAAAATGCAACTACAAAGAAATTGAATTTTCGAACAGGGCAGGGCTTAAAACTTTGAAGAGTTAAATTTTAATGGCCGTTCTCTTGTATGCAAATAGTTTCACAGTAGAAATTTCTCTAGTTTTATTTATTTATTTATTTTTTGCTGTAGGTAAAGAAGGATAGGATTCTGAGAAGGGGGAAGGGGGGGGGGGGAGGAATCTCGCCTCTCCCACCTTGGAATTCTCAGTACAGAATTTTTATTCATTACGAGATTCTCAGCCACTTGCAGAAGTGATTTCGCGTGATTCTGCAAAACTTTTCCTTTAGCCAATCGTAGCAACTATAGGATTCCGTTCCTGCTGCATGACATGTCTCGGAACTTAAACTGACCAACTTATTTGCATAAAGAGCTAGCTTATCATCCGCTTCTTTACTTACTTAGACCGTTCATGGTCTGCAAAGCATTTTTTCTTTAATCGTTTTTTTTATGTCTTTTATAAACTGCAACACTTTCTAAACTTTTCTAAACTTAACGCCGTAGAAGCATGGTCTTTTGCTGAATGACCAAAAAGCAATGCTGACAGCTGGGGTCCAAGGTTTTTGTTAATCAAGCCGTTTGTATTCTTGTTTGTATAACGAATATTTCTTTATATCTAATTGAGAAGTGAAATACCGGTTTTCGTAGATGCAGATTTAAAATATTTTAATATAACGCAATAAATATTTCATTAAAATTTTCATCCCCTTATGCTCGAAGTTAAAAACCAGTGAAACACGTAGTTTTTAAAAATTGTAACAGATTAGCCGAATACGAATTGTCAGATATGCTTTCATAATGCTTTCATAATGAACCATTTTCAGAAACGTGGAGCCAGATCTGGGGGTGAATTTCCTTCTCTCCGAGACACCCGGCTTCTTCTTCGACTTAGCCGGCAAACAGGCCGAGGACGCCGGGTGGGGACCGAATATGCAGCAGTTTGTGGATGGCGACGTCGTCACTGGCTGTTGCCTTCGTGCGGGCCTCTTGTGTAAAGGGGGAGCCAACCGTTGCCAAGTGAAGGTCTGTATTCCACAGGAACGAGTTAGCATGGCACTCAGATATTTCCACGAATCGGCGGACGGGGGTCATTTGGGGTTCTTCAAGACCTTGAACCGAGTTCAGGAATACATGTTTTGGCCCAACCTATATCGCGATGGCAGGCGATTTGTTGGCAACTGTGTCCAGTGTAAGCGTGGTAAGCCCGATGTTGGGCTGCACAGAGAACTACTACAGTCGCTTAGGGAGCAGTGTCCTCTGGACCGCGACTCAAAGATCGAAACAACGATCGACGGAAACTGGCGCCAGAAACGCACCAGCTCACTCTATTTCATCCCCTTAGGGGTTGAACTTCCAAAAACACCGAAACACGTATTTTCTTATTTGTAGCCTTGAAGTCAAATACCAATTTTCGTAGATGTAGCCTTAAAAATACTTTCATAGTTCTTCCATAATTATTTATCTCAAAATAAAATGTTCATCCACTATTTCACCTCATAGAGGTTAAATTCCCAAAGATACTGGAACACATATTTCTTTATTTCTGACCTAGAAACCAGATACAAATGTTCGTATGCCTAGCTTCAAAATTACCTTAATAGCTACATGATTCAGAAATCCTTTCATGTCCTGCGTCTCCCCCTTAGAGGTGGAATTTTGAAATATGCAGTATAAGCGGTATAAGATCAACACTCTTTCCAAATCTCAAGGTTTATTTTCCTTGGCGGTCTGGACTGTGTGAGTTTCATAGTAATAGTCCTCCACACACACACACACACACACACACACACACACACACACACACACACACCACTACCAATGCCACCACCACCTCCTGGGGAAATTTCTGCAGACGCCCTTGTTCCACTGCAGTCATATTTTGCCGACGACCTACATTTGGCAGCGTGGGAGGGATAGTGTCGTGCAACAGACAGTATACTCAGTAGACAACGAACTGTTCGTTGTGAAATCAGCGACATATTAACCGAGACTGACACAGAAGGTGCTGAAGGTGAAGCACACTAGACTCGTGTCTACCACGGCTTCAAATAGTATCGATTTACTATGAACGGAAGTTCCGAAAAGTGAGCAAGTAATTTTACAGTAAATTCAGTACCGATGGTGAGGATATACAACGAAAAACATTTCTATAAAATTTCAGAAATAATGAAATATTCCACTCAAGTCGCTTGACAGAAAACGCAATGGATATGCTTGCACTTAAGACGGAATGCCCTACGTGCTTACGCAGGCTTACGACAGATCGCAAAATTCGGCAGTAGGCGTAAGCCAACCTCTTGTGCTGCCATCTGTTATTGATGCCAGGCATCAAGGTCTCAGTAGTACGACCATCCACTGGAGAGTAGTTTGCTTTGTAAGCACTCCGTCTTCAGGCCACGAGTGACCTACTGGGACAGCACCATCCGACCGCCGTGTCATCATCCGTGGAGGATGCGAACAGGAGGGGCGGGGGTCAGCACACTGCTCTCCCGGTCGTTATGTTGGTATTTTTTGACCGGAGCCGCTACTATTGGGTCGAGTAGCTCCTCGATTGGCATCATGAGGCTGAGTGCACCCCGAGAAATGGCAAGAGCGCATGGCGGCCTGGATGATCACCCATCCAAGTGCCTTCAACGCCCGACAACGCACTTAACTTCGGTGATCCCACGTGAACCGATGCAACCTCCGCGGCAAGGCCGTTGCCGCAGATATTTTACAGTAGTTGCTTACGTTTCATAATTATCTAGTTTACGGGGAAAATGTAAAAAAGGCGATTGTCACCGAAGCTACAACTAATCTGAATTTCTGGTTAGTTATCAAGTGGTCTTGTGTGCGAGCCTGAATTTTTCATCCTTTGCGGTGGGAATGATTCAAACCCGTCATGTTCTTCTTATGAAGTGTTCTATTTATTTTGCACACAATGATCGTTTGTAGTTGTCTTGAGTTACTAGGTTGATAAATTTTTGTTTGGCGCACGTATCATAACTGAGATTTGCGCTTAATGGCTGAAGGTGAATTAGCGTAATGAGTAGTAGCGAATGTTACAGTAACATGTTTGTAAATTATTTCAGGTAAATTACGTTAGTCGTGTAATATTATCCGTATACCAGTACAGTATATGGGCCAATTACGTTAGTCATGGAATACTATCCGTATAAGACTATGTCACCTTGGTGTCCCGGAATTTGCTTCAATTTTGGAATCCACGAAAGAACTGGAAATTTTCCTTTACACAGCTTTCCATATAATTTCTATTACAGTGATTCAGTCTTGCCTGTCACTCGACTTTTCTGACTGTGAAATAAATTCTATCGCTCAGGTGCTTATTACCTCTTCGTGTTTCCATTTGCCGATATTGCGCATAAACACATATCTCAAAGTTGCTATGGACATTGATGGAGCGACACACTTTTCTATGGCGACACTGCAGTTTATAGATAGAAAAACCGATCAGTTAAAACGACATGGGTATTTTAGTTCTGAATAACCGATGTCTTTCAGTATTTGTTTGCTCTCGGTTATAACAAGTATCTTTTCATTTTTTCCTGATAACCACGTAAAAACAGATATATCAATTAGCCACAGATGTCGTAGTAAAATTTTTAGTTTTCAAATAAACCTTTTTAAAAAAAGACGAGTAATTTTTATTCGTAAGATTTCCATAGCACTGAAATACGGCGTTATTACAGAAAAAAATGGGAAAAGTTATGTATGCCACTTTAATAACACTGCTGATAGAAACGAGCAACAAATGGATTGGTCCAACATTGCCGAGACAATACTGTGCCTGTAATACAAGCAGAGCGCGAGACTGGACACAGTTTCTCGCTGTTGTCGAACGTCAGTTGTAACATAGAATGGCACCATCTGGAAGTCTGGAAGTATTTTACGATATGCGGTACGAGTGAAGAACAAAGTTAGATTTGGTCGACTTGCGACATCATACAAGGAAAAAAGTTAAAATTTAACAAATCATTCATAGTTCTGGATAAAAGTAGAAAGTGCCTGATCTGCTGCTGTGTCTACGTAGTATGCCGTTATCTGCTTTTAGCCCTTAAAAACAGAGAAATTAAAACGAAAAAGAGAGTTCTCCTGCCGCAGTTTTCACTCTTTATCGCTGGACTATACGTAATGCCTGCATAGTGCTGTGATAACCGATTACAATATAATTTTTGAGCAGAGCTTCTAAAAGCTATAATCAGTAGGATAATATTGCCAGTTTTCTGTAGTATAGAAGCACTCGCCAGCAGCGAAGACCGGACAAAGTTTTATTTGACTATTTAATTTAAAGAAATTAGAATTATATTAATACCGTCAGTTGCTCGCGGGCGTTGATAAATATCAACGTGGACAAGTGAAAATGTGTGCCGCGACCGGGACTCGAACCCGGGATCTCTTGCTAAAATGACAGACGCTCTATCCATCTGAGGCACAGAGGACACAGTGTATGGTTCGACTGCAGGGACTATCTCGCGCACGCCTCCTGCGAGACTCACATTCTCACCTTGAATGTCTATACACTACAGTCGTAGAGTCCCACTCCAACACACTCATTCCTCGTGGAAGACATGTCCATATCAATATAAGTATATGGTTCTGGCAATACCAGCCATGACCTTCTTCTGTGAAGATGCACACGTATTCCCCGAACTGGACTTGGTAAGAATGTGTTCCACGAGTAATGAGTGTGTCGGTGTGGGACACTACGAATGTAGTGTGTGGACATGCAAGGTGAGAATGTGAGTCTCGCGGGAGGCGTGCGCGAGATAGTACCTGCAGTCACACTATCGTCTGTGCCCTCGGTGGCTCAGATGGGCAGAGCACCTGCCATGTAAGCAGGAGATCCCGGGTTCGAGTCCCAGACGTGCACACATTGTCACCTGTCGCCGTTGATATATATCGACACACGTGAGCAGCTGACGGTATTAATATAATTCTAATTTCGTTCTGAACGGCTGCAGGTCATCATAAGGGTATTTAATTTGACATTTTGATTCCATTTATCAAGAAACTGAGAAAGTAAAAATTGTTTAATCTTTGTTTGATTTCTACGTTTACTAGAGAAAATAATGTAAATAAAAGACTGAAAATCGGTTATTACAAGAACTGGTATTGTGACGGGCTTTAACAATTAGCTTAAAGAAGGGTTGGGAAACTGATAAGAGCCGAAAACCAGTTATTTCAGCGATAACCAACATTCCCACTGGTGTTCTGAGTGGTAATATTGACGCACAAGGACAACAAGAACAGTTTCTCAGAAAGGTTACTGGAGCTCTGATGTTCTCAAAATGAACGGGCCAGCCATTGTCGTCTGCGAGGGTGAAGGGGAGGGGGAGGGGAGGAGGTCGGGAGGGGAGGATAGGCAAAAGGGCACTTTCACCCATCGCCCCCAACCCTCCCTGGAATCTGGAGTAAAGAGTTTTTATTCGTTACAGTATACTCTTCCAGATAAGAATTCTCCACAATACTGATAAACCTTAGCTTTGGCCAGTTGTAGCGCTTATAGAGTTAGGGTCTTGTAGCTTGATGCACCTCGTAACTGACCAGCTGATTTGTACACAGAGTGCCAGTTTCAGAATCATGCACTCCAGCCCCGACGCGCCTTCCCCCCTCCCCACCACTGGAAATATTTCTGCAGACTCCAGTCTGCCACTGTGCATATATTTTGATAACATCCTGGTTTTAATAGCATCGAAGGAACAGCATTGTGCAGTAAAAGGGTAGACCTAGCACAGAACACACCATTCACAATGAAACGCATCACTTAGTAGATGGTGAAGTACTCTGAAGCTAGCCAGATAGAAACAGAACCTCCTGGCACTGCATCTAACCCGAATTCTAATCTTACACTAATCTCTTGTATGTACCTACCACGCCCTCAAAGAGCCAACGATTTACTATTATCAGAAGTTCCGAAAAATGAGGAAGAAATTGACCCACACTTTTTTGCGTTGTTTATTATTTCGATTACACCATAAAGGGAATGGACTTGTAGCCACAGGTTACACAAGCGATAGATGGTTTAAAATACATAAAAAGAGATGACAATAAGAAACGCTTTTTAAAAACACAATGATGCACGGCTTTTACGATTTTTACAGGAAAAAAATGGATGACAAAATAAAGGTTTTTCAAAAATACGCTGGTAGACAATATTGGGGATTTTTTATCTTTATAGATGACTAGCGGAAAAGCTTGGTGTTGACCAGGCATTTATTTAGAACTGTGCGTCCACGTCCGTACTATGCAGCGTCTGGCCTTGTCCTGAGTTTTTATGACGTATCTCCCGAAACATGTGTCGTACAATGATATAATTTTGTAGGTACATTCAGCGTCATATGCGGATACTGTCTGCAAAATTTATTGCGAATATAGTAGCAAAGAAGTAACAAATTTAAATGTCACGAATGCTGTGATGCCCACACACTTGGGTGTAACTAATGTACACGGGATGCTTGGCACGATCATTATGGCTACCATCACCTGTGGTCGTAATTGGACCAGCTGTGTCGACGTAGTGAAAATATAAATGTGCATAACATGGTAAACGTCCATTCTTCCCAGCCATCAGACCTGAACTACGATCAAAAATATCATAAAAAGTGGTAGGGGCAATGGCCTTGCCGCAGTGGATACACCGGTTCCCGTCAGATAACTGAAGTTTAGCAGTTTCGGGCGTGGTCGGCACTTGGATGGGTGACCATATGGGCCGCTATGCGCTGTTGGCATTTTTCGGGTTGCACTCAGCCTTCCGATGCCAATTGAGGAACTACTCGTCCGAATAGTAGCGGCTCCAGTCAAAGGAAACTACCACAACGAGTGGGAGAGCCAGCTCCTCCTCCACCCTCAGTGAGAATGACGTGGCGGTCGGATGGTCCTGATTGGCCACTTGTGACCTGAACACGGAGTGCTTTTTTAAAGTAGTACTCCCTACATAAAACTGACAGTCTAGGCTCAGGGACTGTCCACGGTAAATGCTGCAATGGACCTACGAATACTATTAAAATAACGGTTTGAGTTCTCTTTAATTGTCCAATCATCTGAAGTGAGTCCTTATTGCAGTACGCTGAAAAATAGATTTTATGTTAATGGCGGATAAATTTTATGTGAATGGCGGCAAATTAACTTTACCCTAATGACACACAAGGTCAATGCCGTACTATCACGTAAAGTATTCTCAGATCGAAATGTTTTGCATTACAAAATCTCCAATGTAGATTCATAATACCGCAATTATAATTCTCAAAATAATTTGGAGCTACGTTCAATGCATATTTAAATGCATCTTTCAAAACAATAACCGAATTCTCATTAAATCATCATTATCAATGGCTAGAGTATTCCTATTATTTCGTCTACCAAAAACCGCGTCTCACTATGGCTTCTTCAGTACGCTGTTTTGTTTTCCACTGTTGACAATAGAAACGATCTGGCAGATGTGACATTGTAGATGCGCAGTATGCGTGTCTTAATGCAAATAAACCGTCTGGAACATTTACCCTTGAACGTCCCTAGAATGGGATTTCATGGAACGTTATTACTTTCCTGTGTCCATTTCCATCACAAAAGCTGATCGCCACGACTGGGGAAGGGGAGGAGGGGGTGGGCTGAAAGTTGGCAGCAGTGGCAGAAAAACCGAAGAAAACCTCACGTTTTCGTCATTTGTTTTCATAATGAAGTAGTGCCAATTCATCACATCGCACGCTTTTCTCTCGGAAACGGTAAAATTCATCGTCTGGATATCAATGTCGCCTGCTGAGGTATGCAGTCGCACCACTCTGTACGAAATAGGTTCTAAGCTGATGCAGTCGACAAGTAACATCGAAATATATCGTCACCTAGAAATACATCGACACCTCGAAATAAATCCACACCTCGAAATAAATCGCCACCTCGAAATAAATCGCCACCTCGAAATAAATCGCAACCCTCGAAAAATCGCAACCTCGAAATAAATCGACACCGTGAAATAAATCGAAACCTCGAAATAAATCGACACCTCCAAACAACCGCTACACCGAAATGAGTCGATATCCCGAAGTATATCGACATCTAGACGCATTTCGGCTTACCATATAGACCGAAATCTCGATGCTAGTCGACATATCGAGATAAATTGAGGTACAGAAATATATCGATATCTCGAAATATATTGGTACCACGTAATATAAAGATATCTCTCAAAATAGCGATATCTAGAAATTTATGGATTACTAGAGATATGGAGGTACCTTGAATTATATCGATATCTTGATAAGAATCGATATCTGTAGTACACCAATACATGGAAATATATCGATACCTGGAAATATATAGACAACCTTAATTGTGTCGGTATATCAAAATAAATCGATATCTCGAAATAATCGGATACTCTAAATCAATCGATATCTCGAAATAAATAGACTCCTCAATATAGATAGATATCTCGAAATAAATCGATATCATGATTTAATGTGCGCATCCACGTAAGTCGATATATCGAATTGAATCGATAATGGGAAAAGTATGGACGTCTCAAAATAAATCTGTACCCCTAAGAAAACGATTATCGAAATAAATAGATATAACGAAATATATCGCTATCTTGATAAATACCATTATCTAGTGGTCGGATAAATGTTTCAAGATGACATGACATAACAGTATAGTCTACATACATGAAAATACTTTGGATTTTCAATATATCGATAGATTTCTAGACCTCGGGAAAAAAAATCTTTGATCCGACCTCGGGGCAAAAACGCAGACCTCGGGAAAAAACGTCGACCTCGGGGAAAAACGTCGACCTTAGGGCAAAAACGCCGACCTCGGGGAAAAACGCCGCCCTCGGGGCAAAAACGCCGACCTCGGGGAAAAACGCCGACCTCGGGGGAAAACGCCGACCTCGGGGAAAAACGCCGACCTTGGGAAAAACGACGACATCGTGGAAAAACGCCGACCTTGGGGAAAAACGACGACATCGTGGAAAAACGACGACCTCGGGAAAAACGACGACCTTCGGAAAACTGCTGACCTCAGGAAAAATCCAGTTCCATTAATTTACATAGACAATAATGTTAGTTACCATTAGGTTCTCAAAATGCAATCAAATTCCTGGTATTTATCACCTCACACAAAAAGTGGTCATGACAGAAAAGTCTTGTTCTTTAGAAAGTTTAGAATGAGATGTTCTAAATAATGCAGATAATCCATTTACAATAATCTACAAGCACTGCACAATGAGAAGAGACTGTCAACCAGAGCACTTTGAAATAGTGCACAGCCAGGAAGACAGAGGTTGCATTGCTGTTTATAATCCTCTGGTGCTTGAGATTCAGAATCCAGGATTGCCTCGAATGAGAACAGCACGAATGAATGTCCTGCACCAGTATAGAACTTATTCTGGAACTCCACAGAAAATCACAAGGCACAATTATATCACATCATTTTCAGCAAACTACAGAAGCCTCTAGTGGACATAACAACGTCGTCACCTCCTTCACTAGTGAAAGATCTTAGTAGCTATTGAGTCAAGAGTAGGTGGCCAATTAATAATTTGTTGTTCAAAGCTAACTTCAGTGTATATGGGAATACTCAGTGGACATCTTTAACCATCATATTTTACTGTCTAAGATATGTCAACTTCCCAGACTATAAGTATAAGCAGAGCTTGGTCTTTACCAATCCGAGATTGTTTAGAATAGGTATCAATGGAATCAGATCCACTGGGCATTTAGAGCAACCTGCTTTAAACAATATGAGCAGGCAATAGACACAGACACAGAATTTGAAATTTCTCTGTGAAGCGGTTACCTTCATCGTCTTCAAACTTACTTTGTGTGCTGCGGTATGCGGAGGCACTAATAGCAACACAGTAAAACACAGAAGAAACTTATAAGTTGATGTAATCAGCCAGTAAGAAGCAGTAAAATTCAAGTTTTAGTAATCGATTATTGACTTATTATCCGGCTTTGGTGCCTCAGACATGTCCGACGACCTTAAGATTTGGCATGAAACGAAGTCTGGAAGACACGTTACACGATAGAATTGGAAAAGTGTTCATGTGTTGTAAAAACCTAAGAAATCGTCCCGTTTTCGTCAATTGCCGTCGAATCGACGTAATGACATATCGTCACATTGGATGCTTTTCTCTATAAAACAGTTACATTTATCGTCTGGAAACTTATGTCCCTGGCTGCGGCATGCGGAGGCACTAATAGCAACTCCATAGAACACAGAAGAAGCTTCTAAGTTATTGGTTCAAATGGCTCTGAGCACTATGGGACTTAACATCTGTTTTCATCAGTCCCCTAGAGCGTAGAACTCCTTAAACCTAACTAACCTAAGGACATTAAACACATCCATGCCCGAGCAGGATTCGAACCTCCGAGCGTAGCAGTCCCGCGGTTCCGGAATGAGCGCCTGAACTTCTTGACCACCGCGGCCGGCTCTAAGTTGATGTAATCGGCCAGTAAGAAGCAGTACAATTCAAGTTTTAGCTATCGATTATTGACTTATTAGCCGCCTATGGCGCCAGGGATATGACTGACGACGTTACGATTTTGCATGAAACGAGGTCTGGGAGCCACGTTACACGAGAATGTGTGAAAACTGATCATATGTAGTAAAAACTTAAGAAATCCTCCCGTTTTCGGCATCTACTATCGAATCGACGAAATACCAGATCGCCACAATGGCCGCTCTTCTCTCTGAAACGGTTACATTTATCGTGGGCAAAGCTATGTCGTGTGCTGCGATATGCGGAGACACTAAAAGCACCATAGTAGAACACAGAAGAAGCTTCTAAGTTGATGTAATAGCCAGTAAGAAGCAGTACAATTTAAGTTTATTTATCGATTTTTGACTTTTTAGCCTTCTTTGGTGCCTTGGATATCAGCTAGGTCCTTCCCATTTTGCATGCAGGGACGACTAGCAGCCACGTTGCACGGGAGAATGTGAAAAGTGATCATATGTAGTAAAAACCTAAGAAGTCCGCCAGGTTTCGTCATTTGCTATCGAATCGACTTTATGTCAGTTCGTCACATTGGCCGCTCTACACTTTGAAACGGTTACATTTATCGTGTGGAAGGCTATGTCGCGTGCTGCGATATGCGGAGACACTAATAGCACCATAGTAGAACACAGAAGAAGCTACTAAGTAGATGTAATAGCCTGTATGCAGCAGTAAAATTCAAGTATATTTATCGATTTTTTTACTTTTTAGCCTTCTCTGGAGCCTTGGACATGAGCTAGGACATTAAGATTTTGCATGCAGGGAGGTCTAGCAGCCACGTTGCAGGGGACAATGAGAAAAGAGTTCATATGTAGTAAAAACCTAACAAATCCGACCGTTTTCGTCATTTGCGATCGAATCGATTTAATGTCAGATGGTCACATTGGCCGCTCTTCTCTCTGAAACGGTTACATTTATCGAGTGCAAAGCTATGTCGCGTACTGCGATATGCGGAGACACTAAAAGCACCATAGTAGAACACAGAAGAAGCTTCTAAGTTGATGTAATATCCAGTAAGAAGCAATACAATTCAAGTTATCGATTTTGACTCTTTAGTCGGCTTTGGGGCTTGGACATGAACTACGAACTTAAGATTTTGCATGCAGGGAGGACTAGCAGCCACGTCGCACGGGAGTATTTGAAACCTATTTATATGTAGAAAAAACCTAAGAAATCCGCCCGTTTTCGTCATATGCTATCGAATCGATTTAATGACAGAACGTCACATTGGCAGCTCTACTCTCTGAAACGGTTACATTTATCGTGTGGAAGGCTATGACGCGTGCTGCGATATTCGGAGACACTAAAAGCACTATAGTAGAACACAAGAAGATTCTTAGTTGATGTAATAGCCAGTAAGAAGCAGTACAATTTAAGTTTAGTTATCGATTTTTCAATTTTTAGGCGGCTTTGGTGCCTTGGACATAAGCTATGACTTTAAGATTTTGCATGCAACGAGGACTAGCAGCCACGTTGCACGGGGGAATGTGAAAAGTGTTCATATGTAGTAAAAATCCAACAAATCCGACCGTTTTCGTCATTTGCTACCGAATCGAGTTAATGTCACATCGTCACATTGGCCGCTCTACTCTCTGAAACGGTTACATTTATCATGTGGAAGGCTATGTCGCTTGCTGCGATATGCGGAGACACTAAAAACACCATAGTGGAACACAGAAGAAGCTACTAAGTTGATGTAATAGCCAGTAAGAAGCAGGACAATTCAAGATTAGTTATCGATTTTTTACTTTTTAGCCTTCTTTGGAGCCTTGGACATGAGCTAGGACCTTAAGATTTTGCATGCAGGGTCTAGCAGCCACGTTGCAGGGGACAATGAGAAAAGTGTTCATATGTAGTACAAACCTAACAAATCCGCCCCTTTTCGTCATTTGCTATCGAATCGACTTAATGTCAAATGGTCACATTGGCCGCTCTTCTCTCTGAAACGGTTACATTTATCGTGTGCAAAGCTATGTCGTGTACTGCGGAATGCGGAGACACTAAAAGCACTATAGTAGAACACAGAAGAATCTTCTAAGTTGATGTACTAGCCAGTAAGAAGCAGTGCAATTCAAGTTATCGATTTTGTACTTTTTAGCCGGCTTTGGGGCACTGGACATGAGCTAGGAACTTAAGATTTTGCATGCAGGGAGGACTAGCAGCCACGTTGCACGGTAGTATGTGAAAAATATTCATATGTAGTAAAAACATAAGAAATCGGCCCGTTTTCGTCATTTGCTATCGAATCGAGTTTATGTCAGATCGTCGCATTGGCTGCTCTACACTCTGAAACGGTTACATTTATCGTGTGCAACGCTATGTCGCGTGCTGCGATATGCGGAGACACAAAAAGCACCATAGTAGAATACAGAAGAAGATTCTACGTTGATGTAACAGCCAGTAAGGAGCAGTACAATTCAAATTTATTTATCGATTTTTGACTTTACGCGTTACATAACTTGTAGGAACATGAAAAGTATTGACCTTGACGCTCTAACAGCCGATTGCTCAGAAATCTCATGGCATCAAATAATCAGAGAACCTTCAATCGACGGCAAAATTAATGAACTTGGTGATAAACTCTTTGCCCTCTATGACAAACATGCACCTGCGCACACAGTCCGTGTAAGAAAATCTCCTGCTCCATGGCTGACAGCTGAATTACGTCAAAGGATGACTAATAATGATGCTGCCCACAGGCGTTTCAAGGCAGATCCGAAAACCGAGCGTTTCGAAGAATATAGAAAGCTACGGAACAGAGTGAAACAATGCATTCGCAATGCCAAAATCAGGCACGCTCGCTCCCTTGTATGCAGCGATCTGAAACCCACGACTCTATGGAAGAATCTCCGTAGCTTGGGGGTCGGAAAGGCAAAATCGGAAACTTCTTTTCATGTGTCAGCTAACGAATTAAATGAATTCTTCTCTGCACCTCTGATTACCAGCACGGCTGATAATTACCGTCCACAAGAATCCCCAAACAGGATAACTAACAACGATACCTTCCATCTAAAACATGTAACAACAAATACGGCAAGAATAGCAATAATGAGAATCTCTTCTGATGCAATAGGCAACGACATTATCGGTATAACCATGATTAAGAATGTTGCCGATATCTTAGTACCTGTCTTAACTGACATATTTAATTTTTCCCTCGTGAACGGAATATACCCCACTGCATGGAAAAGAAGCATAATTCGACCCATCCCTAAGATCGAAAACCCGCAACTGCCTAGTGATTACCGACCAATTAGCATACAGCCAGCTGTTTCCAAAGCACTTGAATATATTGTTCATGACCAAATCACTGAACACTTGCATGAATTCAGTCTATATGACAAATTTCAATCTGGTTTCCGTAAACATCACAGCACAAACACTGCTCTAATTAAAGTAACTGATGACCTGAAATATGCCATCGACAATCGAAAGGCAACAATATTGACGCTACTGGACTTCAGCAAAGCTTTTGACACTGTTAACTTTGACATATTACTCAGAAAAGTGCAACAGCTTAATTTCTCTGATAGTGCAATGAGATGGTTTGAAAGCTACTTAAAAGACAGACAGCAATGTGTTGTCTACGCAAATGAAAAATCTTCCTCGAAACATGTTTCTTCGGGAGTGCCACAAGGATCAGTCTTAGGACCACTGTTGTTTTCGTCGGTTTTGTCCTCCTGTAAACATATGCCGACGACCTCCAGCTCTACCTAAGCGTCAGACCTGAAGACGTAAACACTGCAATCGCTCTGATGAATGATGATCTGTCTTCAGTAGTGACATGGGCGAAAAACCAGGGGCTTAAATTAAACGCAAAAAAGACGCAAGTAATCTTAATAGCCCATCAGAAATTAATAAGTTTAGATTTCCGCGAACGGCTCCCTCCTATTCTGCTCGAAGGTACTCCAATACCATATCAGAAAACAGTGAAAAACTTGGGTGTAACTTTGGACGAGCATCTCAACTGGGCGGAGAATACAGTCGCAGTGTGCCGAAAGACGTCTGCTTCTCTCTATGCTCTCAAAAAGTTTCGGAACATATTCCCACAGAACTTGAAACGCCAGCTCGTGCAAGCACTCGTTCTACCGAACCTCCACTATTGTGATGTGATTCAACAAGGCATGAGTAGTGAAAACAAAAGACGGCTAGAGCTAACCATGAATGCCTGTGTGCGTTACACCTGCAACATTCGCCGATATGATCATGTTAGTGCTTCATACTCCGAGCTAGGGTGGCTGCGGCCGGACAAACTGCGTGACTACCACACTATATGTCTACTTCACTGACTCCTCGTCGCGCAAGCACCACAGTACCTAGCTTCAGAGATTAAAAACGTGTAATGCCATCATAATCGAAACACGAGGTCGCTCTTATCTGGTATCCTAGCTGTGCCCACTCACAAAACAAAAACTTTTGCAAACTCCTTCTCAGTTGCCGCTGTTCGCCTCTGGAACAAACTACCCCTCACCTTGAGGAAAATTCAATCTCCTGTTGCTTTTAAGAAGAAGTTGAAGCATTTCCTACTATCATCCGCATGAAAATTCTCCACAAAATTAATGTGCAAGGCCAATCCTCTCATATGTCAAATAGCAAAGCTAGCGTCTCCTATCTTGCTTCTGAGATGCCTTCCTCTTCATCTATCTCTATTAGCCACGCAGTCTTCTTTTCCTTTATATTTTCCTTAATTATGTTTCATCATGTCCCTCTATTCCTCTCCTCCCTTCACCATGAGTTCCCCCCACACTCCCTGCTGCCAGCACTCCTATCTGAAATCTTTCTCTTCAATAATGTATTTTTCGAGGTGTACCTTTCTAATTGTTTATCTCACTTTTTGTATTAGATGTAGTTTAACATGCCTACTACAACATATGACTGTAAAATAAGTAGAATGCCTGGTTAGATGTAAGAGAGGGACTGATGGCCCTAATCTTGTCAGGTTAAATAAAAAAATAAATAAATAAATAAATAAATTTGCTATCGAATCGACTTAAAGTCAGATCGTCACATTGGCCGCTCTTCGCTCTGAAACGGTTACATTTATCTTGTGCAAAGCTATGTCGCGAGCTGCGAAATGCGGAGACACTAAAAGAACCATAGTAGAACCGAGAAGAAGCTTCTAAGTTGAAATAATAGACAGGATAAAGCAGTACAATTAAAGTTTAGTTTTCGATTTTTGGCTTTTTAGCCGGCTTTGGCGCCTTGCAAATGAGGTAGGACCTTAAGATTTTGCATGAAGGGAGGACTAGCACCAACGTTGCACGAAAGAATGTGAAAAGTGTTCATATGTAGTAAAAACCTAAGAAATCCGCCCGTTTTCGTCATTTGCTATCGAATCGACTTAATGTCAGATCGTCAAATTGGCAGCTTTTCTCTCTGAAACAGTTACATTTATCGTGTGCAAATCTTTGCCGCGTGCTGTGATATGCGGAGACACTAAAAGCACCTTAGTAGAGCACAGAAGAAGCTTCGAAGTTGATGTAATTGCCTGTAAGAAGCAGTACAATTAAAGTTTAGTCATCGATTTTTGCCTTTTTAGGGGGCTTTGGTGACTTTGACATGAGCTAGGACCTTAAGATTTTGCATGAAGGGAGGACTAGCTAACACCTTGCATGGGAGAATGTGGAGAGTGTTCATATGTAGTAAAAACCAAAGAAATCCGACCGTTTTCGTCATTTGCTTTCGAATCGAGTTAATGTCTGATCGTCACATTGGCCGCTCTTCTCTCTGAAACGGTTACATTTACCGTGTGCAAAGCTATGTCGCGTGCTTCCGAATGCGGAGACACTAAAAGCACCATAGTAGAACACAGAAGAAGTTTCTAAGTTGATGTAATAGCCAGTAAGAAGCAGTACCATTCAAGTTTACTTACCGATTTTTGACTTTTTAGCCGGCTTTGGTGCGTTGGACTTGAGCAAGGGCCTTAAGATTTTGCATGAAGGGAGGACTAGCAGCCACGTTGCATGGGAGAATCTGAAAAGATTTCATATGTAGTAAAAACCTAAGAAATCAGCCCGTTATCTTCATTTGCTATCGAGTCGACTTAATGTCAGATCGTCAAATTGGCCGCTCTTCTCTCTGAAACGGTTACATTTAACGTGTGCAAAGCTATGTCTCTTGCTGCGAAATGCGGAAACACTAAAAGCACCATAATAGAACACAGAAGAATCTTCTAAGTTAATGTAATAGACAGTAAGAAGCAGTACAATTCAAGTTTTAGTTACAGGTTATAGAATATTTAGCCGGGTTCGGTGCCTTGGACATGAGCTAGTACCTTAAGATTTTGCATAAAGGGAGGACTAGCAACCCCGTTGCACTGGAGTATTTCATAAGTGTGCATATGTAGTAATAACCTAAGAAATCAGCCCGTTTTCGTCATTTGCTATCTATACGGCTTCATGTTAGATGGTCACATTGGCCCCTCTTCTCTCTGAAACGGTCGCGTGCTGCGGAATGCGGAGACACTAAAAGCACCATAGTAGAACACAGAAGAAGCTTCTAAGTCGATGTAATAGCCAGTAAGAATCTGTACAATTCAAGTTTAGTTATCGATTTTTGGCTTTTTAGCCGGCTTTGGCGCCTTGGACACGAGCTAGGACCTACAGATTTTGCATTCAGGGTGGACTAGCAGTCACGTTGCACAGGAGAATGTGAAAAGTTTTCATATGTAGTAAGAACCTGAGAAATCCGCCAGTTTTCGTCATTTGTCTTTGAATCGACTTAATGTCAGATCGTCACATTAGCCGCACTTCTCCCTGAAACGGTTACATTTATCGTGTGCAAAGCTATGCCCCGTGCTGCGGAATGCGGAGACACCAAAAGCCCCGTAGTAGAACACAGAAGAAGCTTCTAAGTTGATGTAATAGCGAGTAAGGAGCAGTATTATTTAAGTTTTAGTGATCGATTTTTAAATTTTTAGCCGTCTTTGGTGCCTTGGACATGAGCTAGGACCTTACGATTTTGCATGAAGGGAGGACTAGCAGCCACGTTGCACGGGAGAATGTGAAAAGTGTTCATAAGTAGTAAAAACCTAAGAAATTCGTCCGTTCTCAACATTTGCTATCGAATTGACTTAATGTCAGATCGTCACATTGGCCGCTCTTCTCTTTGAAACGGCTACATTTATCGTGTGCAAAGCTATGTCGCGTGATGCCATATGCGGGGACACTAAAAGCACCACAGTAGAACACAGAAGAAGCTTTTAAGTTGATGTAATAGCCAGTAAGCAGCAGTGCAATTCAAGTTCAGTTATCGATTTTTGACTTTTTAGCCGGCTTTGGTGATCTGGACTGAGCTAGGACTTTACGATTTTGCATGAAGGGAGCACTAGCAGCCACGTGGCACAGGAGAATGTGAAAAGTGTTCATATGTAGTAAAAACCTAAGAAATCCGCACGTTTTCGTCATTTGCTATCGAATCGACTTAATGTCAGATCGTCACATTGGCCGCTCTTCACTTTGAAACGGATACATTTATCGTGTGCAAAGCTATGTTGCGAGCTGCGATATGCGGAGACACTAAAACCACCATAGTAGAACACAGAAGTAGCTTCTAAGTTGATGTAATAACCAGTAAGAAGCAGTACCATTCAAGTTTTAGTTATCGATTTTTGACTTTTTAGCCGGCTTTGGTGCCTTGGACATGAGCTACGACTTTCAGATTTTGCATGAAGGGAGGACTAGCCGCCACGTTGCACGGGAGAATGTGAAAAGTGTTCATATGTAGTAAAAACCTAAGAAATCCGCCCGTTTTCGTCATTTGCTATCGATTCGACTTTATATCAGATCGTCAAATTGACCGCTCTTGTCTCTGAAACGGTTGCATTTATCGTGTGCAAAGCTATGTTGCGTGCTGCAATATGCAGAGACACAAAAAGCACCATAGTACAACACAGTAAAGCTTCTAAGTTGATGTAATAGCCAGTAAGTCGCAGTAGAACTCAAATTTAGTTATCGATTTTTGAATTTTTAGGCGGCTTTGGTGCCTTCGACATGAGGTAGGACCTTAAGAATTTGTATGAAGGGAGGACTAGCAGCCACGTTGCTCGGGAGAAGGTGAAATGTGTTCAAATGTAGTAAAAACATAAGAAATCCGCCCGTTTTCGTCAGTTGCTATCGAATCGACTTAATGTCAGATCGTCACATTGGATTCTCTTCTGTCTGAAACGGTTACATTTATCGTGTGCAAAGCTATGTCGCGTGCTGCGATATGCGGAAACACTACAAGCACCATAGTAGAACAAAGAAGAAGCTTCTAAGTTGAAGTAATAGCCAGTAAGAAGCGGTAAAATAATACACTCCTGGAAATTGAAATAAGAACACCGTGAATTCATTGTCCCAGGAAGGGGAAACTTTATTGACACATTACTGGGGGTCAGGTACATCACATGATCACACTGACAGAACCACAGGCACATAGACACAGGCAACAGATCATGCACAATGTCGGCACTAGTACATTGTATATCCACCTTTCGCAGCAATGCAGGCTGCTATTCTCCCATGGAGACGATCGTAGAGATGCTGGATGTAGTCCTGTGGAACGGCTTGCCATGCCATTTCCACCTGGCGCCTCAGTTGGACCAGCGTTCGTGCTGGACGTGCAGACCGCGTGAGACGACGCTTCATCCAGTCTCAAACATGCTCAATGGGGGACAGATCCGGAGATCTTGCTGGCCAGGGTAGTTGACCTACACCTTCTAGAGCACGTAGGGTGGTACGGGATTCATGCTGACGTGCATTGTCCTGTTGGAACAGCTAGTTCCCTTGCCGGTCTAGGAGTGGTAGAACGATGGGTTCGATGACGGTTTGGATGTAGCGTGCACTATTCAGTGTCCCCTCGACGATCACAGAGGTGTACGGCCAGTGTAGGAGATCGCTCCCCACACCATGTTGCCGGGTGTTGGCCCTGTGTGCCTCGGTCATATGCAGTCCTGATTGTGGCGCTCACCTGCACGGCGCCAAACACGTATACGACCATCATTGGCACCAAGGCAGAAGCGACTCTCATCGCTGAAGACGACACGTCTCCATTCGTCCCTCTATTCACGCCTGTCGCGACACCACTGGAGGCGGGCTGCACGATGTTGGGGCGTGAGCGGAAGACGGCCTAACGGTGTGCGGGACCGTAGCCCAGCTTCATGGAGACGGTTGCGAATGGTGCTCGCCGATACCCCAGGAGCAACAGTGTCCCTAATTTGCTGGGAAGTGGCGGTGCGGTACCCTACGGCACTGCGTAGGATCCTACGGTCTTGGCGTGCATCCGTGCGTCGCTGCGGTCCGGTCCCAGGTCGACGGGCACGTGCACCTTCCGCCGACCACTGGCGACAACATCGATGTACTGTGGAGACCTCACGCCCCACGTGTTGAGCAATTCGGCGGTACGGCCACCCGGCCTCCCTCATGCCCACTATACGCCCTCGCTCAAAGTCCGTCAACTGCACATACGGTTCACGTCCACGCTGTCGCGGCATGCTACCAGTGTTAAAGACTGCGATGGAGCTCCGTATGCCACGGCAAACTGGCTGACACTGACGGCGGCGGTGCACAAATGCTGCGCAGCTAGCGCCATTCGACGGCCAACACCGCAATTCCTGGTGTGTCCGCTGTGCCGTGCGTGTGATCATTGCTTGTACAGCCGTCTCGCAATGTCAGGAGCACGTATGGTGGGTCTGACACACCGGTGTCAATGTGTTCTTTTTTCCATTTCCAGGAATGTAGTTTTAGCTATCGATTATTAACTTTTTAGCCGGCTTTGGTGCCTTGGGCATGAGCTAGGACCTTAAGAATTTGTATAAAAGGAGGACTAGCAGCCACGTTGCACGTGAGAATGTGAAAAGTGTTCATATGTAGAAAAAACTTAAGAAATCCCCCCGTCTTCGTCATTTGCTGTCGATTTGTCTTAATGTCAGATCGTCACATTGGCCGCTCTTTTCTCTGAAACGGTTACATTTATCGTGTGCAAAGCTATGTTGCGTGCTGCGATATGCGGAGACACTAAAAGCACCATAGCAGAACACAGAAGAAGCTTCTAAGTTGATGTAACAGCGAGTAAGAAGCAGTACAATTCAAGTTTAGTTATCGATTTTTGACTTTTTAGCCGGCTTTGGTGTCTTGGCCATGAGTTAGGACCTTACGATTTTCATGAAGGGAGGACTAGCAGCCACGTTGCACGGGAGAATGTGAAAAGTGTTCATATGTAGTAAAAACCTAAGAAATCCGCTCGTTTTCGTCTTTTGCTATCGTATCGACGTAATGTCAGATCGTCACATTGGATGCTCTTCTCTCTGAAATGGTTACAATTATCGTGTGCAAAGCTATGTCGCGTGCTGCGATATGCGGAGACACTACAAGCACCATAGTAGAACAGAGAAGAAGCTTCCAAGTTGACGTAATAGCCAGTAAGAAGCCGTAAAATAATAGTTTTAGCTATCGATTATTAACTGTTTAGTCGGCTTTGGTGCCTTGGACATGAGCTAGGAACTTAAGATTTTGCATGAAGGGAGGACTATTAGCTACGTTACACGGGAGAATGTGAAAAGTGTACATATGTAGTAAAAACATAGAAATCCGCCCGTTTTCGTCATTTACTATCTAATCGACTTAATGTCAGATCGTCACATTGGCCGCTCTTCTCTCTGAAACGGTTACATTTATCGTGTTCAAAGCTATGTCGCGTGCTGAGGAATGCGGAGACACCAAAAGCCCCATAGTAGAACACAGAAGACCCTTCTAAGTTGGTGTATTAGCCAGTAAGGAGGAGTACAATTGAAGCTTTAGTGATAGATTTTTAAATTTTTAGGCGGCTTTGGTGCCTTGTGCATCAGCTAGGACCTTACGATTTTGCATGAAGGGAAGTTTAGCAGCCACGTTGCACGAAAGTATGTGCGAAGTGTTCATATGTAGTAAAAACCTAAGAAATTCGCCCGTTTTCGTCGTTTACTATCGATTCGACTTTATATCAGATCGTCACATTGGCCGCTCTTCTCTCTGAAACGGTTACTTTTATCGTGTGCAAAGCTATATTGAGTGCTGCAAAATTCGGAGACACTAAAAGCACCATAGTAGAACACACAAGGAGCTTCTAAGTTGACGTAATAACCAGTAAGAAGCAGTATAATTCAAGTTTTAGTTATCAATCTTTGACTTTTTATCCGGCTTTGGTGCCTTGGACATGAGCTAGGAGCTTAAGATTTTGCATGAAGGAAGGACTAGCAGCCACGTTGCACGGGAGAATGTGAAAAGTGATCGAATATAGTAAAAACCTAAGAAATCCGCTCGTTTTCGTCATTTGATATCGAATCGACTTAATGTCAGGTCGACACATTGGACGCTCTTCTCAATGAAACGGTTATATTTATCGTGTGCAAAACTATGTGGCGTGCTGCGGAATGCGCAGACACAAAACGTACCATAGTAGAACACAGAAGAAGCTTCTAAGTTGACGTAATAGCAAGTAAGAAGACGTAAAATAATAGTTTTAGCTATCGATTATTGACTTTTTAGCCGGCTTTGGTGCCTTGGACATGAGCTAGGACCTTAAGAATTTGTATGAAGGGAGGACTAGAAGCCACCTTGCACGGGAGAATATGATATGTGTTCAAATGTAGTAAAAATCTAAGAAATCCGAAAGTTTTCGTCATTTGCTGTCGAATTGACTTAATAACAAATCGTCACATTGGCTGCTCTTCTCTCTGAAATGGTTACATTTATCGTGTGCAAAGCTATGTCGCGTGCTGCGATATGCGGAGACACTAAAAGCGCCGCAGTAGAACACAAATGAAACTTCTAAGTTGATGTAATAGCCAGTAAGAAGCAGTACAATTCAAGTTTAGTTATCGATTTTTGACATTTTAGACAGCTTTGGTGCCTTGGAAATGAGCTAGGACCTTACGATTTTGCATGAAGGGAGGACTAGCAGCCACGTTGCACGGGAGAATGTGAAAAGTGTTCATATGTAGTAAAAACCTAAGGAATCCGCCCGTTGTCGTCATTTGCTATCGAAAAGACTTAATGTCAGATCGTCACACTGGTTGCTCTTCTCTCTGAAACGGTTACATTTATCGTGTTCTAAGCTATGTCGCGTGCTGCGGAATGCGGAGACACTACAAGCACCATAGTAGAACACAGAACAAGCTTCTAAGTTGACGTAATAGACAGTAAGAAGCCGTAAAATAATTGTTTCAGCTATCGATTATTGACTTTTTAGTCGTCTTTGGTGCCTTGGACATGAGCTAGGAAATTAAGAATTTGTATTATGGGAGGACTAGCAGCCACGTTGCACGGGAGAATGTGAAAAGTGTTCATATGTAGTAAAAACCTAAGACATCCGCCCGTTTTCGTCGTTTGCTATCGATTCGACTTTATATCAGACCGTCACATTGGCCGCTCTTCTCTCTGAAACGGTTACATTTATCGTGCGCAAAGCTTTGTTGCGTGCTGCGAAACTCGGAGACATTAAAGCACAATAGTAGAACACAGAAGGAGCTTCTAAGTTGATGTAATAACCAGTAAGAAGCAGTACAATACTAGTTTTATTTATCGATTGTTGACTTTACAGCCGGATTTGGTGCCTTGGACATGAGCTAGGACCTTACGATTTTGCATGAAGGGAGGACTAGCAGCCATCTCGCACGAGAGAATGTGAAAAGTGTTCATATGTAGTAAAAACCTGAGAAATTCGTCCGTTTTCGTCACTTGCTATCGACTCGACTTAATGTCAGATCGTCACATTGGCCGCTCTTCTCTCCGAAACGGTTACATTTATCGGGTGCAAAGCGATGTCGCGTGCTGCGGAATTCGGAGACACCAAAATCCCCATAGTAGAACACAGAAGAAGCTTCTAAGTTGATGTAATAGCCAGCAAGGAGCAGTACAATTTAAGTTTTAGCGATCGATTTTTAAATTTTTAGCCGGCTTTGGTGCCTTGGACATGAACTAGTACCTTAAGATTTTGCATGAAGGGAGGACTCGCAACCACGTTGCACGGGAGAATGTGAAACGTGTCCATATGTAGTAAGAAACTAAGAAATCCGCCCGTTTTCGTCATTTGCTATCGACTCGACTTAATGTCACATCGTCACATTGGCCGCTCTTCTCTCCGAAACGGTTACATATATCGTGTGCAAAGCTATGTTGCGTGCTGCGATATGCGGAAACTCTAAAAGCACCATAGTAGAACACAAAAAAGCTTCTAAGTTGATGTAATAGACATTAAGAAGCAGTAGAACTCAAATTTAGTTATCGATTTTTGAATTTTTAGCCGGCTTTGGTGCCTTGGACATGAGGTAGGACCTTAAGAATTTACATGCAGGGAGGACTAGCAGCCACGTTGCACGGGAGAATGTGAAATGTGTTCATATGTAGTAAAAACCTAAGAAATCCGAACGCTTTCGTCATTTGCTATCGAATCGACTTAATGTCAGATGGTCACATTGGAGGCTGTTCTATATGAAACGGTTACATTTATCGTGTGCAAAGCTACGTCGCGTGCTGCGATATGCGGAGACACTACAAGCACCATAGTAGAACACAGAAGAAGCTTCCAAGTTGACGTAATAGCCAGTAAGAAGCCGTAAAATAATCGTTTAAGTTATCGATTATTAACTTTGTAGCCGGCTTTGGTGCCTTGAACATGAGCTAGGACCTTAAGAATGCCTATAAAGGGAGGACTAGCAGCCACGTTGCACGGGAGAATGTGAAAAGTGATCGAATGTAGTAAAAAACTAAGTAATCCGTTTGTTTTCGTCATTTGCCATCGATTCGATTTTATATCAGATCGTCACATTGGCCGCTCTTCTCTCTGAAACGGTTACATTTATCGTGTGCAAAGCTATGTTGCGTGCTGCGATATGCGGAGACACTAAAAGCACCATAGTAGAACACAGAAAAAGCTTCTAAGTTGATGTAATAGCCAGTAAGAAGCAGAAGAACTCAAATTTAGCTATCGATTTTTGAATTTTTAGCCTGCTTTGGTGCCTTGGACATGAGGTAGGATCTTAATATTTCGCATGAAGGGAGGACTAACAGCCATGTTGCACTGGAGAATGTGAAAAGAGATCGCATGTAGTAAAAACCTAAGAAATCCGCTCGTTTTCGTCATTTGCTATTGAATCGACTTAATGTCAGATGGTCACATTGGCCGCTCTTTTCTCTGAAACGGTTACATTTAACGTGTGCAAAGCTATGTCGCTTGCTGTGGAAAGCGGAGACACTAAAAGCACCATAGTAGACCACAGAAGAAGCTTCTATGTTGATGTAATAGCCAATAAGAAGCAGTACATTTCAAGTTTTAGTTAACGATTTTTGACTTTTTAGCCAGCTTTGGTGCCTTGGACATTAGCTAGGACCTTAAGATTTTGCATGAAGGGAGGACTAGCAGCCACGTTGCACGGGAGAATGTGGAGAGTGTTCATATGTAGTAAAAACCTAGGAAATCCGCCCGTTTTCGTCATTTGCTATCGAATCGTCTTAATGTCAGATGGTCACATTGGCCGCTCTTCTCTCTGATACGGTTACATTTATCGTGTGCAAAACTATGTGGCGTGATGCGGAATTCGGAGACACTAAAAGCACCATAGTAGAACACAGAAGGAGCTCCTAAGTTGATGTAATAACCAGTAAGAAACGGTACAATTCAAGTTTGATTTATCGATTTTTGACTTTCAAGCAGGCTTTGGTGCCTTGGACGTGAGCTAGGTCCTTACGATTTTGCATGAAGGGAGGACTAGCAGCCACGTTGCACGGGAGAATCTGAAAAGTGTTCATATGTAGTAAAAACCTGAGAAATTCGTCCGTTTTCGTCATTTGCTATTGAATTGACTTAATGTCAGGTCGTCACATTGGCCGCTCTTCCCTGTGAAACAGTGACATTAATCATGTGCAAAGCTATGTCGCCTGCTGCGGTTGCGGAGACACTAAAATCCCCATAAAAGAACACAGATGAAGTTTCTAATTTGATGTAAATGCCAGTAAGAAGCAGTACAATTCAAGTTTAGTTATCGATTTTTGACTTTTGAGCTGGCTTTGGTGCCTTGGACATGAGCTAGGACCTTAAGATTTTGCATGAAGGGACACCTAGCTGCCACGTTGCACGGGAAAATGTGAAAAGTGTTCATATGTAGTAACAACCTAATAAATCTGTCTGTTTTCGTCATTTCCTATCGAATCGATTTAATGTCAGATGGCCACGTTGGCCGCTCTTATCTCTGAAACGGTTACATTTAACGTGTGCAAAGCTATGTCGCGTGCTACGGAATGCGGAGACGCTAAAATCACCATACTAGACCACAGAAGAAGCTTCTAAGTTGATGTAATAGCCAATAAGAATCAGTACAATTCAAGTTTTAGTGAACGATTTTTGACTTTTTAGCCGGCTTTGGTGCCTTGGACATGAGCTAGGACCTTACGATTTTTCATGAAGGGAGGTCTAGCAGCCGCATTGCATGGGAGAATGTGAAAAGTGTTAATATGTAGTGAAAACTTGTGAAATCCGCCCGTTTTCGTCATTTGCTATCGAATCGACTTAATGGCAGATGGTCACATTGGCCGCTATTCTCTCTAAAACGGTTACATTTAACGTGTGAAAAGCTATGTCGCGTGCTGCGGAATGCGGAGACACTAGAAGCACCATAGTAGACCGCAGAAGAAGCTTCTACGTTGAAGTAATAGCCAATATGAAGCAGTACAATTCAAGTTTTAGTTAACGATTTTTTACTTTTAAGGCGGCTTTGGTGCCTTGGACATGAGCTAGGGCCTTAATATTATGCATGAAAGGAGGACCAGCAGCAACGTTGCACGGGAGAATGTGAAAATTGTTCATATGTAGTAAAAACCTAAGAAATCCGCCCGTTTTCTTCACTTGCTATCGAATCGTCTTAATGTCAGATCGTCACATTGGCTCCTCTTCTCCATGAAACGGTTACATTTATCGTGTGCAAAGCTATGTCGCGTGCTGCGGAATGCGGAGACACTAAAAGCCCCATAGTAGAACACAGAAGAAGCTTCTAAGGTGATGTAATAGCCAGTAAGAAGCTTTACAATTCAAGTTTTAGTTATTGATTTTTGACTTTTTAGCCGGCTTTGGTGCCTTGGACATTAGCTAGGACCTTAAAATTTTGTATGAATGGAGGAATAGCAGCCACGTTGCAAGGGAGAATGTGAAAGGTGTTCATATGTAGTAAAAACCTGAAAAATTTGCCAGTTTTCGTCATTAGCTTTCCAAACGACTTAATGTCACATCGTCACAGTGGCCGCTCTTCTCTCGGAAATGCGGAATGCGGAGACAATGAAAGCACCATAGTAGAACACAGAGGAAACTTCTAAGTTGATGTAATAGCCAGTAAGAAGCAGTAAAATACAAGTTTTAGTTATCGATTACTGACGTTTTTCCCTTCTTCGGTGCCTTGGAAATGAGCTAGGACCTTAAGATTTTGCTTGAAGGTAGGACTAGCATCCGCGTTGCACGGGTGAATGTGAAATGTGTTCATATGTTGTAAAACCCTCAGAAATCCTCCCGTTTTCTTCATTTGCTATCGAATCGACTTAATGAACGATCGAATCATTGGAGGCTCATATCTCAGAAACGGTTTCATTTATCGTCTTCCAAACTATGTAGCGTTTTGAAGTATGCGGAGACACTAAATGAATCATGGTCGTACACAGAAAAAGTTTCTAAGTTGATATAATCGGGTAGTAAGGAGTACTACAAGTCTAGTTTTAGTTACCGATTATTGACACACTAGCCTGGTTTGGTGACTTGGACATGAGTTAGTACCTTAAGATGTTGCATGAAGGGAGGACTAGCAGCCACGTTGCGCGTGGGAATGTGAAAAGTGTTCATATGTAGAAACAACCTAATAAATCTGCCCGTTTCGTCATTTGCTATCGAATCGAGTTAATGTCAGATGGTCACATTGGCCGCTATTCTCTCTGAAACGGTTACATTTATCGTGTGCAAAGCTATGTTGCGTGCTGCGATATGCGGAGACACTAAAAGCACCATAGTAGAACACAGAATAAGATAATAAGTTGATGTAATAGCAAGTAAGAAGCAGTACAACTCAAGTTTAGTTATCGATTTTTGACTTTTTAGCCTGGTTTGGTGCCTTGGACATGAGCTTTGACATTAAGATTTTTCATGAATGGAGGACTAGCAGCCACGTTGCACGGGACAATGTGAAGAGTGTTCATATGTAGTAAAAACCTGAGAAATCCGCCCGTTTTCGTCATTTGCTATTGAATCGACTTAATGTCAGATCCTTACTTTAGCCACACTTCTCTCTGAAACGGTTACATGTATCGTGTGCAAAGCTATGTCGCGTGCTGCGATATGCGGATACACTGAAAGCACAGTAGTGGAACACAGAAGAAACTTCTAAGTTTATGTAATAGACAGTAAGAAGCAGTACAATTTAAGTTTTAGTTATCGATTTTGGATTTTTTAGCCGGTTTTGGTGCCTTGGACATGAGCAAGAACCTTAAGATGTTGCATGAAGGGAGGACTATCAGCCCGTTGTACGGGAGAATGTGAAAAGAATTCGTATGTAGTAAAAACGTAAGAGATCCGCCAGTTTTCGTCATTTGCTATCGAATCGACTTAGTGTCAGATAGTCACATTTGCCGCTCTTCTGTATGAAACGGTTACATTTATCGTGTGCAAAACTATGTCGCGTGCTGCGGAATGCGGAGACACTAAAAGTACCATAGTAGAACACAGAAGAAGCTTTTAAGTTGAATTAATAACCAGTAAGAAGCAGTACGACTCAAAATCAGTTATCGACTTGTGATATTTTAGCCGGCTTTGGTGCCTTAGACATGAGCTAGAACTTTAAGATTTTGCATGAAGGGAGGACTAGCAGCCACGTTGCATGCGAGAATGTTAAGAGTGTTCATATGTAGTAAAAACCAGAGAAATTCGTTCGTTTTCGTCATTTGCTATCGAATCTACTTTATGCCAGATCGTCACATTGGCTGCTCTTCTCTCTGAAACGCTTACATTTATCGTGTGCAAAGCTATGTTGCGTTCTGAGGTATGCGGAGACACTAAAAGCACCATAGTAGAACACAAAAGAAGCTTCTAAGTTGATGTAGTAGCCGGCAAGAAGCAATACAATTCAAGTTTTAATTACCGAAAATTGAATATTTAGCCGACTTTGGTGCCTTGTACATGAGTTAGTACCTTAAGATTTTGCATGTGGGGAGGTCTAGCAGACGCGTTGCATATGAAAATGTGAAAAGTGTTCATATGTAGTAAAGACATTCATCGTCTGCAAAGATATATCGCTTGCCGCAGTATGTGGAGACACAAAAGCAACATAGTATAATACAGAAGCACATTCTACGAAGATGTAATCGCCAATAAGAAGCAGCACTATTCAAGATTTAGTTGTCGGTTATTCACATATTTGCCACCTTTGGTACATTGGACATGACCGAAGACCTAAAGATTTTGCATGAAACGACGTCTGGAAACCACATTGCACGGGGGAATGTGGAAACTGTTCATATGTAGTAAAAACTAGAGAAAAATGCCTGCGTTCGTCATTTGCAACTGAATCTATTTTATTGCAACATCTTCACATTGGCCGCTTTTGTTTCTGAAACGGTTACATTTATCATCTGCAAAATTTTGACGTGTTTTCCGGTATGAGGAAAAAACTGAAAACATCATATTAGAACACAGTAAAAGCTTCTAAGAAGATGTAATCGCAAGTAAGAAGCAGTACTATTCAAGTTTTAGCTATCGGTTATTCACTTATTTTCCGCCTTTGGTACATTGGACATGACCGACGACCTAAAGTTTTGCATGAAACGACGTCTGGAAACCACTTTGCACGGGGGAATGTGGAAACTGTTCATATGTAGTAAAAACTACAGAAAACCGCCAGCTTTCGTCATTTGCTACCGAATCTATTATATTGCCACATCTTCACATTGGCAGCTTTTCTCTCTGACACAATTACATTTATCGTCTGGAAATGTATGTCGCGTAATGCAATATGAGGAAAAAACTGAAAAAATCATATTAGATCACGAAAAAAGATTCTAAGAAGATGTAATCGAATGTAGGAAGCAGTACTATTCACGTTTTAGCTATCGGTTATTTACTAATTTGCCGGCTTTGGTGCATTGGACATCAGTTTAAATGGCTCTGAGCACAATGGGACTCAACTGCTGAGATCATTAGTCCCCTACAACTTAGAACTACTTAAACCTAACGCACCTAAGGAGATCACACACATCCATGCCCCAGGCAGGATTCGAACCTGCGACCTTAGCAGTCGCACGGTTGGACATGAACTAGGACCTTAAGATTTTGCATGAAAGTACGTCTGTACGCCACGTTGCACGGGAGAATGTGGAAAGTGTTCATACGTAGTAATAACCTGAGGAATTCAATCGCTTTCGTCGTTTGCTATCGAATCGAAAGTATTACCAGATCTTCACATTGGCCGCTTTTCTCTCTGAAACAGTTACATTTATCGCCTGGAAATTTATGTCGCTTATTGCAATATGCGGAAAAAACTGAAAACATTATATTAGAACACAGAAAAAGCTTCTAAGAAGATGTAATCGAAAGTAGGAAGCAGTAATATACAAGCTTTAGTTATCGGTTATTCACTTATTTTCCGCCTTGGTGCATTGGACATGAGCAAGGACCTTAAGATTTTGCATGAGAGTACGTCTGTACGCCACGTTGCACGGGTGAATGTAAAAGATGTTCATATGTAGTAACAACATGAGAAATCCGACCGTTTTCGACATTATCCTTCGAATCGACTTAATGCCAGATCGTCACATTGGCCGCTTTTCTCTTTGAAACTGTTACATTCATCGTCTGCAAAGTTACGTCGAATGCCGCGGTATGCGCAGACACCAAAGGCAAAATAGTAGAACACAGAGGATGCTTCTAAGAAAATGTAATCGGCCAGTAACAAGCAGTGTTATTCAAGTGTTAGTTATCAGTTATTCACATATTTGCCGGCTTTGGTACATTGGACATGACCGACGACCTAATGATTTTGCATGAAACGACGTCTGGAAACCACGATGCACAGGAGGATGTGAAAAGTGTTCACATGTAGTAACCACATGAAAAATCCGCCCGTTTTCGACATTTGCCATCGAATCGAATTAATGATAGAGCGTCATATTGGCCGCTTTTCTCACTGAAAAGGTTATATTTACCGTCTGGAAATTTATGTCGTGTGTTGCAATATGCGGAAAAGAACTGAAAACATCATATTAGAACACAGAAAAAGCTTCTAAGAAGATGTAATCGCCAATAAGAAGCAGTACTATTCAAGTTTTAGTTATCGGTTATTCACTTATTTGCCGCCTTTGGTACATTGGACATGACCGACGACGTAAAGATTTTGCATGAAACGACGTCTGGAAACCACATTGCACGGGGGAATGTGGAAACTGTTCATATGTAGTAAAAACTAGAGAAAAATGCCTGCGTTCGTCATTTGCAACTGAATCTATTTTATTGCAACATCTTCACATTGGCCGCTTTTGTTTCTGAAACGGTTACATTTATCATCTGCAAAATTTTGACGTGTTTTCCGGTATGAGGAAAAAACTGAAAACATCATATTAGAACACAGTAAAAGCTTCTAAGAAGATGTAATCGCAAGTAAGAAGCAGTACTATTCAAGTTTTAGCTATCGGTTATTCACTTATTTTCCGCCTTTGGTACATTGGACATGACCGACGACCTAAAGTTTTGCATGAAACGACGTCTGGAAACCACTTTGCACGGGGGAATGTGGAAACTGTTCATATGTAGTAAAAACTACAGAAAACCGCCAGCTTTCGTCATTTGCTACCGAATCTATTATATTGCCACATCTTCACATTGGCAGCTTTTCTCTCTGACACAATTACATTTATCGTCTGGAAATATATGTCGCGTATTGCAATATGAGGAAAAAACTGAAAAAATCATATTAGATCACGAAAAAAGATTCTAAGAAGATGTAATCGAATGTAGGAAGCAGTACTATTCACGTTTTAGCTATCGGTTATTTACTAATTTGCCGGCTTTGGTGCATTGGACATCAGTTTAAATGGCTCTGAGCACAATGGGACTCAACTGCTGAGATCATTAGTCCCCTACAACTTAGAACTACTTAAACCTAACGCACCTAAGGAGATCACACACATCCATGCCCCAGGCAGGATTCGAACCTGCGACCTTAGCAGTCGCACGGTTGGACATGAACTAGGACCTTAAGATTTTGCATGAAAGTACGTCTGTACGCCACGTTGCACGGGAGAATGTGGAAAGTGTTCATACGTAGTAATAACCTGAGGAATTCAATCGCTTTCGTCGTTTGCTATCGAATCGAAAGTATTACCAGATCTTCACATTGGCCGCTTTTCTCTCTGAAACAGTTACATTTATCGCCTGGAAATTTATGTCGCTTATTGCAATATGCGGAAAAAACTGAAAACATTATATTAGAACACAGAAAAAGCTTCTAAGAAGATGTAATCGAAAGTAGGAAGCAGTAATATACAAGCTTTAGTTATCGGTTATTCACTTATTTTCCGCCTTGGTGCATTGGACATGAGCAAGGACCTTAAGATTTTGCATGAGAGTACGTCTGTACGCCACGTTGCACGGGTGAATGTAAAAGATGTTCATATGTAGTAACAACATGAGAAATCCGACCGTTTTCGACATTATCCTTCGAATCGACTTAATGCCAGATCGTCACATTGGCCGCTTTTCTCTTTGAAACTGTTACATTCATCGTCTGCAAAGTTACGTCGAATGCCGCGGTATGCGCAGACACCAAAGGCAAAATAGTAGAACACAGAGGATGCTTCTAAGAAAATGTAATCGGCCAGTAACAAGCAGTGTTATTCAAGTGTTAGTTATCAGTTATTCACATATTTGCCGGCTTTGGTACATTGGACATGACCGACGACCTAATGATTTTGCATGAAACGACGTCTGGAAACCACGATGAACAGGAGGATGTGAAAAGTGTTCACATGTAGTAACCACATGAAAAATCCGCCCGTTTTCGACATTTGCCATCGAATCGAATTAATGATAGAGCGTCATATTGGCCGCTTTTCTCACTGAAAAGGTTATATTTACCGTCTGGAAATTTATGTCGTGTGTTGCAATATGCGGAAAAGAACTGAAAACATCATATTAGAACACAGAAAAAGCTTCTAAGAAGATGTAATCGCCAATAAGAAGCAGTACTATTCAAGTTTTAGTTATCGGTTATTCACTTATTTGCCGCCTTTGGTACATTGGACATGACCGACGACGTAAAGATTTTGCATGAAACGACGTCTGGAAACCACATTGCACGGGGGAATGTGGAAACTGTTCATATGTAGTAAAAACTGCAGAAAACCGCCCGCTTTCTTCATTTGCTACCGAATCTATTTTATTGCAACATCTTCACATTGGCTGCTTTTCTCTCTGAAACAGTTACATTTATCGTCTGGAAATGTATGTCGCGTATTGCAATATGCGGAAAAAACTGAAAACATCTTATTAGAACACAAAAAAAGCTTCTAAGAAGATGTAATCGAAAGTAGGAAGCAGTACTATTCAAGTTTAGGCGATCAATTATTCACTTATTTGCGGCTTTATTGCATTGGACATGAGCTAGGACCTTAGGATTTTGCATGAAAGGAGTACTAGCAGCAGAGTTGCACGGGACAATGTGAAAAGTGTTCATATGTAGTAAAAACCTTAGAAATCCGTCCGTTTTCGTCATTTGTTATCGAATCGACTTAAAGCCAGATCGTCACATTGGCCGCTCTTCTCTCTGAAACGGTTGTACTTATCGTCTGCAAAGTTACGTCGAATGCCGCGGTATGCGCAGACACTAAAGGCAAAATAGTAGAACACAGAGGATGCTTCTAAGAAAATGTAATCGGCCAGTAACAAGCAGTGTTATTCAAGTGTTAGTTATCAGTTATTCACATATTTGCCGGCTTTGGTACATTGGACATGACCGACGACCTAATGATTTTGCATGAAACGACGTCTGGAAACCACGATGCACAGGAGGATGTGAAAAGTGTTCACATGTAGTAACCACATGGAAAATCCGCCCGTTTTCGACATTTGCCATCGAATCGAATTAATGATAGAGCGTCATATTGGCCGCTTTTCTCACTGAAAAGGTTATATTTACCGTCTGGAAATTTATGTCGTGTGTTGCAATATGCGGAAAAGAACTGAAAACATCATATTAGAACACAGAAAAAGCTTCTAAGAAGATGTAATCGCCAATAAGAAGCAGTACTATTCAAGTTTTAGTTATCGGCTATTCACTTATTTGCCGCCTTTGGTACATTGGACATGACCGACGACGTAAAGATTTTGCATGAAACGACGTCTGGAAACCACATTGCACGGGGGAATGTGGAAACTGTTCATATGTAGTAAAAACTGCAGAAAACCGCCCGCTTTCTTCATTTGCTACCGAATCTATTTTATTGCAACATCTTCACATTGGCTGCTTTTCTCTCTGAAACAGTTACATTTATCGTCTGGAAATGTATGTCGCGTATTGCAATATGCGGAAAAAACTGAAAACATCTTATTAGAACACAAAAAAAGCTTCTAAGAAGATGTAATCGAAAGTAGGAAGCAGTACTTTCAAGTTTTTGCTCTCGGTTATTCACTTATTTGCAAGCTTTGGTGCATTGGACGTGAGCTATAACCTTAAGATTTTGCATGAAATTACGTCTGTACGCCACGTTGCACGGGAGAATGACAAAGTTGTACATAATAGTAACAAAATGAGAAATCCGCCCGTTTTCGTCATTTGCGTTCGAATCGACTTAATGCCAGATCGTAACATTGGCCGCTTTTCTCTCTGAAACGGTTACATTTATCGTATGCAAAATTATGTCGCGTGTTGCGGTATGCGGAAAAAGCTGAAAACATTATATTATAATACAGAAAAAGCTTCAAAGAAGATGAAATTGCCAGTAAGAAGCAGTACTATTCAAGTTTCAGTTATCGGTTTATTCACTTATTTGCCGGCTTTGGTGCATTGGACATGAGCTACGACCTTAAGATTTTGCATGAAAGTACGTCTGTACGCCACGTTACACGGGAGAATGAGAAAAGTTTTCATATGTAGTAACACCATGAGAAATCCGCCTGTTTTCGTTATTTGCCGTCGAATCGACTTAATGACAGATCGTCACACTGGTGGCTTTTCTCTCTGAAACGGTTACATTCATCGTATGCAAAGTTATGTCGCTTGCCGCGGTATGCGCAGATACTAAAATCACTATAGTAGTCACAGAAGAAGCTTCTAAGAAGATGTAATTGGCCAGTAACAAGCAGTACTAGTCAAGTTCTAGTTATCGGTTACTCACTTATTTTCCGGCTTTTGTGCATTGGACATGAGCTAGGACCTTAAGATTTTGCAAGAAAGTACGTCTGTACGACACGTTGCACGGGAGAATGTGGAAAGCGTTCATATGTAGTAAAAACCTGAGAAACCCGATCGCTTTCGTCATTTGCTATAGAGTCGAATGTATTGCCAGATCGTCCCATTGGCCGCTTTTCTCTCAGAACAGGTTACATCCATCGTCTGCAAAATTATGTCGCGTGTTGCGGTATGGAAAAAAACTGAAAACATTATATTAGAACACAGAAAAAGCTTCGAAGAAGATGTAATCGCCGATAAGAAGCAGTACTATTCTAGATTTAGTTAGCGGTAATTCACTTATTTGCCGGGTTTGGTATATTGGACATGACCGACGACCTATAGATTTCGCATGAAACGACGTCTGGAAATCACATTGCGCGGGGGAATGTGAAAACTGTTCATATGTAGTAAAAATTTGAGAGATCCGCTCGCTTTCGTCATTTGCCATCGAATCGACTTGATGCCAGATCGTCTCATTGGCCGCTTTTCTCTCTGAAACAGTTACATTTATCGTCTGGAAATTTATGTCGCGTATTGCAATATGCGGAAGAAACTGAAAACATCATATTAGAACACAAAAAAAGCTTCTAAGAAGATGTAATCGAAAGTAGCAAGCAGAACTATACTATTGACTTATTTGCCGGCTTTGGTGCATTAAACATCAGTTCAAATGGCTCTGAGCACAATGGGACTCAACTGCTGAGGTCGTTAGTCCCCTAGAACTTAGAACTACTTAAACCTAACTCACCCAAGGAGATCACACACATCCATGCCCCAGGCAGGATTCGAACCTGCGACCTTAGCAGTCGCACGGTTGGACATGAGCTAGGACCTTAAGATTTTGCATGAAAGTACGTATGTACGCCACGTTGCACGGGAGAATGTGAAAAGTGTTCATATGTACTAACAACATGAGAAATCCGCCCGTTTTCGACATTTGTCATTGAATCGACTTATTGTCAGATCGTCATATTGGCTACTTTTCTCTCTGAAACGGTTACATTTATCGTCTGTAAAGTTATGTCGCGTGTTGGGGTATGCGGAAAAAACTGAAAACATTATATTAGAACACAGAAAAAGCTTCAAAGAAGATATAATCATAAGTAGGAAGCAGTAGTATACATGCTTTAGTTATCGGTTATTCACTTATTTGCGCCTTGGTGCATTGGACATGAGCTAGGACCTCAAGATTATGCATGAGAGTACGTCTGTACGCCACGTTGCACGGGAGAATATAAAAAATGTTCATATGTAGTAACAACATGAGAAATCCGCCCGTTTTCGACATTTTCCATCGAATCGACTTAATGTCAGATCGTCATATTGGCCGTTTTTCTCTCTGAAACGGTTACATTTAGCGGCTGCAAAAGTATGTCGCGTGTTGCGGTATGCAGAAAAAACTGAAAACATCATATTAGAACACAGAAAAAGCTTCTAAGAAGATGTAATAGCCAATAAGAAGCAGTACTATTCAAGTTTAAATATCGGTTTATTCACTTATTTGCCGGCTTTGGTACATTGGACATGAGCTAAGATCTTAAGATTTTGCATGAAAGTACGTCTGTACGCCACGTTGTACGGGAGAATGAGAAAAGCTTTCATATGTTGTAACACCATGAGAAATCCGCCCGTTTTCGTCATTTGCCATAAGAATCGACTTAACGCCAGATCGTCATATTGGTCGATTTTCTCTCTGAATCGGTCACATTCATCGTCTGCAAAGTTATGTCTCTTGCCGCGGTATGCGGAGACACTAAAAGCACCATAGTAGAACACAGAAGAAGCTTCTAAGAAGATTTTATCGGCCAGTAACAAGCAGTAGTAGTCAAGTTTTAGTTATCGGTTATTCACTTATTTGCCGGCTTTGGTACATTGCACATGACCGACTACCTAAAGATTCAGCATGAAACCACGTCTGGAAACCACGTTGCACGGGAGAATGTGGAAACTGTTCATACGTAGTAAAAACTTCAGAAATCCGCCCGCTTTCGTCATTTGCTATCGAATCGACTTTATTGCCACATCTTCACATTGGCCGCTTTTCTCTCTGAAACGGTTACATTTATCGTCTGCAAAATTATGTCGCGTGTTGCGGTATGCGGAAAAAGCTGAAAACATTATATTAGAATACAGAAAAAGCTTCAAAGAAGATGTAATTGCCAGTAAGAAGCAGTACTCTTCAACTTTCAGTTATCGGTTTATTCACTTATTTGCCGGCTTTGGTGCATTGGACATGAGCTACGACCTTAAGATTTTGCATGAAAGTACGTCTGTACGCCACGTTGCACGGGAGAATGAGAAAAGTTTTCATATGTAGTAACACCATGAGAAATCCGCCCGTTTTCGTCATTTGCCATCGAATCGACTTAATGACAGATCGTCACACTGGTGGCTTTTCTCTCTGAAACGGTTACATTCATCGTATGCAAAGTTATGTCGCTTGCCGCGGTATGCGCAGATACTAAAATCACTATAGTAGTCACAGAAGAAGCTTCTAAGAAGATGTAATTGGCCAGTAACAAGCAGTACTAGTCAAGTTCTAGTTATCGATTACTCACTTATTTTCCGGCTTTTGTGCCTTGGACATGAGCTAGGACGTTAAGATTTTGCAAGAAAGTATCTGTACGACACGTTGCACGGGAGAATGTGGAAAGCGTTCATATGTAGTAAAAACCTAAGAAACCCGATCGCTTTCATCATTTGCTATAGAGTCGAATGTATTGCCAGATCGTCCCATTGGCCGCTTTTCTCTCTGAACAGGTTACATCCATCGACTGCAAAATTATGTCGCGTGTTGCGGTATGGAAAAAAACTGAAAACATTATATTAGAACACAGAAAAAGCTTCGAAGAAGATGTAATCGCCGATAAGAAGCAGTACTATTCTAGATTTAGTTAGCGGTAATTCACTTATTTGCCGGGTTTGGTATATTGGACATGACCGACGACCTATAGATTTCGCATGAAACGACGTCTGGAAATCACATTGCGCGGGGGAATGTGAAAACTGTTCATATGTAGTAAAAATTTGAGAGATCCGCTCGCTTTCGTCATTTGCCATCGAATCGACTTGATGCCAGATCGTCACATTGGCCGCTTTTCTCTCTGAAACAGTTACATTTATCGTCTGGAAATGTATGTCGCGTATTGCAATATGCGGAAGAAACTGAAAACATCATATTAGAACACAAAAAAAGCTTCTAAGAAGATGTAATCGAAAGTAGCAAGCAGAACTATACTATTGACTTATTTGCCGGCTTTGGTGCATTAAACATCAGTTCAAATGGCTCTGAGCACAATGGGACTCAACTGCTGAGGTCGTTAGTCCCCTAGAACTTAGAACTACTTAAACCTAACTCACCCAAGGAGATCACACACATCCATGCCCCAGGCAGGATTCGAACCTGCGACCTTAGCAGTCGCACGGTTGGACATGAGCTAGGAGCTTAAGATTTTGCATGAAAGTACGTATGTACGCCACGTTGCACGGGAGAATGTGAAAAGTGTTCATATGTACTAACAACATGAGAAATCCGCCCGTTTTCGACATTTGCCATTGAATCGACTTATTGTCAGATCGTCAAATTGGCTACTTTTCTCTCTGAAACGGTTACATTTATCGTCTGTAAAGTTATGTCGCGTGTTGGGGTATGCGGAAAAAACTGAAAACATTATATTAGAACAAAGAAAAAGCTTCAAAGAAGATATAATCGAAAGTAGGAAGCAGTAATATACGTGCTTTAGTTATCGGTTATTCACTTATTTGCCGCCTTGGTGCATTGGACATGAGCTAGGACCTTAAGATTATGCATGAGAGTACGTCTGTACGCCACGTTGCACGGGAGAATATAAAAAATGTTCATATGTAGTAACAACATGAGAAATCCGCCCGTTTTCGACATTTTCCATCGAATCGACTTAATGTCAGATCGTCATATTGGCCGTTTTTCTCTCTGAAACGGTTACATTTAGCGGCTGCAAAATTATGTCGCGTGTTGCGGTATGCAGAAAAAACTGAAAACATCATATTAGAACACAGAAAAAGCTTTTAAGAAGATGTAATAGCCAATAAGAAGCAGTACTATTCAAGTTTAAATATCGGTTTATTCACTTATTTGCCGGCTTTGGTACATTGGACATGAGCTAAGTTCTTAAGATTTTGCATGAAAGTACGTCTGTACGCCACGTTGCACGGGAGAATGAGAAAAGCTTTCATATGTAGTAACACCATGAGGAATCCGCCCGTTTTCGTCATTTGCCAAAAGAATCGACTTAACGCCAGATCGTCATATTGGTCGATTTTCTCTCTGAATCGGTCACATACATCGTCTGCAAAGTTATGTCTCTTGCCGCTGTATGCGGAGACACTAAAAGCACCATAGTAGAACACAGAAGAAGCTTCTAAGAAGATGTTATCGGCCAGTAACAAGCAGTAGTAGTCAAGTTTTAGTTATCGGTTATTCACTTATTTGCCGGCTTTGGTACATTGCACATGACCGACGACCTAAAGATTCAGCATGAAACCACGTCTGGAACCACGTTGCACGGGAGAATGTGGAAACTTTTCATACGTAGTAAAAACTTCAGAAATCCGCCCGCTTTCGTCATTTGCTATCGAATCGACTTTATTGCCACATCTTCACATTGGCCGCTTTTCTCTCTGAAACGGTTACATTTATCGTCTGCAAAATTATGTCGCGTGTTGCGGTATGCGGAGAAAACTGAAAACATCATATTATAACACAGAAATATCTTCTAAGAAGATGTAGTAGCCAGTAAGAAGCAGTACTATTCAAGTTTTAGTTATCGGTTATTCCCTTATTTGTCGGCTTTGGTGCATTGGACAAGAGCTAGGACCTTACGATTTTGCATAAAAGTACGTCTGTACGCCAGAATACAGCATTTTCAGTTGTCAGACGGCTTCTAAAACCGAACTGTTCATTTGACAGCAAATTGTGTGATATCAAGTGATCAATTAACCTTACATGCACAGCCTTTTCGGTAACTTTTGCAAACACTGATGGCATAGAAGTAGGTCTAAAATTATCTATATTATCCCTTTCTCCCTTTTCATAAAGCGGCTTTACTGATGAGTACTTTAATCGGTCAGGAAACTGACCAACTCTAAAGGAAAAATTGCAAATATGGCTAAATACAGGGCTAACATGTGCAGCACAGTACTTTAATATGCTTCTAGGCACTCCATCATATCCATGAGAGTCCTTAGTCTTCAGTGATATAGTTATTGACTCAATCTCTCTCTTGTTTGTATCACAGAGGAGTATTTCAGACGTCAATCTCAGAAAGGTATTTGCGAAGAAATTTGTATGATTTCCTGTTGAAACTAAATTTTTATTTAGCTTGATTGTGACTACTTCTAACATTTTGATATAATTCGCCCTATGTTCTACATGAAATCATTATCCCACTAGTCAGCCAACTGTGCTGTCTATTACTGCTAGTACCCCATTCAGAATGTTCTAATGGAAAACAACTCTCAAAGAGCATGAGAAATGTGCCATGGAAAGCATTGTATTTATCATCTGTATTATTGGCACTATAAACATCTTGCCACTCTTGTTCCTTGACAAGTTTTAAAAACACTCTATTGCTGTTGGATTGACTTTCCTACGTTCTTTGTAACTAAATATGACATTGGGTTGAGTACAAAAACCTTTTAGTGTTAAAATTTGTGCATTATGGTCTGAAAGGCCATTCCCTTTTTTACTAACAGGATGCCCATCTAGTATTGAAGAACGAATAAAAATATTGTCTATAATTGTGCTACTATTCGCCTGCACCCTAGTTTGAAAAAAAAAAAAACACAGTTGGCATCAGATCATATGAATTTAGGAGATCTACCAACATCATTTTTCTTGGGACCGAGCGAGGTGGCGCAGTGGTTAAGGCACTGGACTCACATTCGGGAGGACGACGGTTCAGTCCCGCGTTCAGCCATCTTGATTCAGGTTTTCCGTGATTTCCCTAAATCACTCCCGGCAAATTCTGGGTTAGTTCCTCTCAAAGGGCATGGCCGACTTCCTTCCCCATCCTTCCCTAATCCGATGAGACCAATGACATCGCTGTCTGGTCTCCTTCCCCAAACAACCCAACCCCCCTTTTTCTTGCACAATCATATACAAAATTAATATTGAAGTCCCCACATATAACTACTTTCTGGTACTTCCTACAAAGTGAATCAAGAACCCTCTCTAGCTTAAGCAAAAATGCTCTGAAGTTTGAGTTAGAGGCCCTATAAACACCAGCAATTAGAAGTTGAGTTTCACTAAATTCAACAAATGCTGCACAACTTTCAAATATCTGTTCAGTGCAGTGTCGTGATAAGTCTATGGACTCAAATAACGTACTGTTTTTTATGTACGGAGACACCTCCCCACCCCGCAAGGAACTCCTTGAGAAACAGCCAGGTAATATGTAGCCTGGTAAAGGAAGCCTATAAATTATCAATTTATTGAAGTGGTGCTCTGATATACAAATAATTTCAGCGTTAACATCTGTTAGCAGTTCACTAACTTTATCTCTAATAACTCTTATATTCTGATGAAATATGCCAATTCCTTCTCTACTTGGAAACATTACATCCTCTGGAGGAGAGCCCTTAGAGGCACGCCGGCCGCGGTGGTCTTGCGGTTCTAAGCGCTCAGTTCGGAACCGCGCGACTGCTACGGTCGCAGGTTCGAATCCTGCCTCGGGCATGGATGTGTGTGACGTCCTTAGGTTAGTTAGGTTTAATTAGTTCTAAGTTCTAGGCGACTGATGACCCCATATGTTAATTTGCATAGTGCTCAGAGCCATTAGAACCATTTTTGAACCTTAGAGGCACTTCCTTTAAGCTGGTATACCAATCAGCTGACTTCAGTATTAAAAAGGTGCAGCTCTAACACCAACTACTACAGGAATTTTTCCATGAGTGACACCACTACCGCCACCACCACCCACTACACTGTCACCTATAAGCTTAGGTAGCCTCTCCTTCGCATACCTATTGAGGTGCAGGCCATGCCTAGTGAAACCCCATCTACTGATAGACCCAACTGGCACCACTGAGATGTGATCCATGCCCTCTCCCATCACTGCACTCCCCAGCCCCACAATTACGCCCCCAACAGCCGCATTAAGGTGTGGCCGATCATGATGCTGAAACAGTTGCACGAAAAGCACATTAGTGCCACCAGTTTGAGTAGCTATCTTAACCAAGTCACCACTGACATCATACCCCCTGTCCCTATTGCGACTGCTCCCAGCACCACCCACTGTCACTACCTGATCCTCCTTTGCAAAATTCTTACATAACTCCCCTATGCTTTCAGCCACCTGAGCCAACCCTGCATTAGGCTTCACAATGCTTGTGACCTGGTACTCACTCCACAAAACCTCTTGCAAATGCTGGCCCACGCCTCTACCCGGTAACTACCTAGCAGCAGAACCTAGGCCTCCTAATTGCTGAGGACGGCTGCAAGTTACCTCCATATACAGCTACACGAGGCTCCTCTCCGCTCAACTTTGACAGTTTGTCGTATCTATTGCATGTATGCAAAGTAAAACTGTCTGACTACCTCCTTTTCCTATCTATCTTCTTGTCAACTGCCAGTTCCCATTCCCCAGCACCCTTCACCCTCCTCAACTTATCTAGTTCCTCCTTTGCGCATTGTAACTGCACCTGAAGGACACAGATCTTACGCTCCTGCTCCTCTATTAACTTGTTTCTATTACAGATTCTACATTCCCAGGACAGGATCACCCTCAAATGACCACTGGCTTCCCCACCGCATTCCCCCCAATGAAAATACCTTGAACAAATCCCACAGCTTAATCCACTACTCACAAACCTACGACATAGCAATCACTTCTCACTCACGATAAAATTTTACAGTTACTAAAAAAAACTATACGTCTACGTTACCAAAGTTCAGTTACAAAAGCAGCACTATTTAAGAACTAACAACTATGGTCTCGAAATTCTCTGCCTACTAAGAAAGCAGCTACTTGTATTAATACTACTACAACACAGCCGATACCAATACCAGCAAAACTTCACAAAATTATTGGCTAAAACCAAAAAATTTAAACTAAACGCCAGTTGAAAACTAAAGCACGAAATTTACTAAACGACTTCAACACACTGAAAACTCTATAAAACACAGCGAGCGAACGATTACAAGAGTTTATTAAGTCATTATTTCGCCAAAAATGGCAAGCAACACCACTGCAATCTATTCAGTTTAATAACGTATTACAGAGCACAAACAAGTTCGTCAGTACTTAGCTTATAACCGCTGCAGATGCAGTGCACGCCGCAAAATGTAAACACGCTGATGAGGCGCGAGGCTTAGACGAACCATGGAAGCACACTTACACATAATAGACCACTCGAGTCAATACCACAGGAAGAAACACTGAGATAAATGAATATCCACTAATAATTTGCTTTTACGGCAAAAATAATAACACAAAAAAACTTTAAAATACGTAAATGAAGTCTAAAATTTATAAAACATTAACAAGCTATTTCAACAGCAGTGCAGCTCACGTTACGTCACACCCATGATGATCTGCCCCCCCCCCCCCCCTGGGAAGGTGGCTATCTACCCCACCTTCGAAATATGCCTATCTATCCCCGTCAGAAGATATCTACCGAGCTACCCATCCATGGAAGATCTCTGTCAACCTGCACCGCCCCTCCCCCCTCAGATGATGTCTGTGTACCTACCCACACCCTTGGAATATGTCTGTCTACCTAAATCCCCCCCCCCCCCCTTAGAATATGTATGACTACCTACCCCTCCCCACAGAATATGAATGTCTACCTACCCCACCCCTCGGGAGATGTCTGTGTACCTACCCCTCTCAGATGATATCTACCTACACCTCCCACATCGGAAGATTTCATACTACCTCTACCCCATCGAAAGCTGTCTGTCTCTCATCGCCCCACCACCTAATATGTAATTCTACCTACTTGCTCCTTATAAAATGTCAGTCTACGTAACTCTCCACAGGAGATGTCTGTCTACCTGCCCCCTCGTCAGATGTCTGCCTACCTCACCCCCCTAAGGAAGATGTTTGTCCACCTACCTCACCCTGTGAAGATGTCTATCTATACCCCCACAAAAACTCTCTCCCCACCTCGTAAGATGTCTATCACCCTGAAAGATGTCTCTCAACACCCCCCCCCCCCCCACACTAAGGAGAAGTCTATCTACCTACCTGCCCTCTCGGAATTTGTCTGTCTACCTATCCCAACCCCTACTCAGCCCCCCCACTCGGAAGTTGTTTACCCCTGTCTCGGAAGATGTCTAAGGACCCCCAAACTTTGGAAGGTGTCTTCCAGCCCCTCAGGCGATGTCTGTCTACCCCCCCCCCCCCTCAGAAGATGTCTGTCAGCATACCAACCACCCTGGAATTAGTCTGTCTACCTACCAACTGCCTCGGAATATATCTGTCTACCTCCCACCTCGGAAAATGTCTTCCAAACACAGTCTCAGAAAAGCCCAGTCTACCAACTGCCAAATCTCAACCCCCGGAAGATTTCTATCCAACGCCCCCACTCGGAATATGTCTATCTACCTCCACTCTCGGTAGCTGTCTACACCTCCCTCTCAGAGAATCTCTAACCCCACTCTCATAGGATGTCTACCTACCCTCACCACCATTCGAAGATGTCTACCCCTTGGAGGATGTCTACTCCACCTGGAATATGTCTGTCTACCCACGTTGGATGATGTCTGTCTATCTACTCAGCCCCCCCTGGGAAGATGTCTGTTAAACTACCACCCCTTGGAATTTGTTTATCTATCATTACCTGCACAAAATATATCCATCAACCTACAATCTCCTTCTGAAGATGTCTGTCTACCTACAGCTCCCGCTTGGAAGATGTCTGTCTACCTACAACCCCTCAGAAGACGTCTGTCTACCTATCTCCACATCAGAAAATGTCTCTCATCTCCCCACCCTTAGAATATGTCTGTCTACCTACACTCCCCATCGGAAATGTCTGTCTACCTAAGCTCCCTCAAACCATGTCCGATTAGCTATCCACCCCGGAAGATGTCTGTCTACCTACCCAACCATCAGAAGATGTCTGTCTACCTACCCCTCCCCCTCGGAAAATGTCTGTCTCTCATCCCCCTACCCTGAGTATATGTCTGTCTACTTACCTGCCCCCCCTTGGAAAGATCTCTGTATACCTAAACCCAGCCTTCAGAAGATGTATGACTACCTACCCCTTCCATTGGAAGATGTATGTTTTCCAACCCTCCCTTCGGAATATTTCTGCCTACCTACCATCTATCACAAAGGATGTCTGTCAGCCTACAATTCCTTACTGGTGTCTGTCTACATACCCACCCACACTCGGAAGAAGTTTGTCTACCTGCCACTCTTTAGGAAATGTTGGTCTACCAAACCCCTTAGAAGATGTCTGTCTACCTATACACCTCTGATAAGACTGTCTACCTAACCCCCTCTGTAGATGCCTGTCTACCTACCCCCTTGGAATATGTCCGTCCTCCACCAACTCTTCAGAATATGTCTGCCTAACTACCCCCCTCTCGTAAGATATCTGTCTACATATCACCCCCCCCCCCC